>NW_028221436.1:0-52921 GCF_014529385.1 Adiantum capillus-veneris
AGCAAGCTAGGGTTGTCCTTGAGGTGGGAACCTTAAGCAAGCTAGGGGTGTGCTTGAGGTGAGAACTCGACCTAAACTTAAGCAAGCTTGATGTGGGAACTCGACCTAAAATTAAGCCAGCTAAGGCTGTGCTTGAGGTGGGAACCCCTCCTAAGGTGCTTGTCATGCTTGATGACTAAGGTACTTGAGGTACTTGTCACATTTAATGAGGAAGTTGCTTGAGAAGCTTCATATGCATGGGGGGTAAGATGCTTGAGTCAAAAAGAGAACCTACTCACTTAATGAGGAAGTTGCTTGAGAAACTTCCTATGCATAAAAATCTCAAAGTTAGGGGAATTCTAAAAGAGCACATGGGACACATGTCAGACTCTCACTAAGCTTAACCACATGGTGTGCTTGAATGCTATTAGTTGGACTAAAGAGGGTTCCAATGAGATTCTACTTCCATCTAACAAATATCTAGATATTTTCAAGCTCTCTCTCTCTAAGGGGTAAGGAGGACACTTGTCAAAAGACTACCCATATGCTTGACTGCATGCTGGATGTGATTGGCTAAGGGAGAGGGGTCCAATGAACTTGTAGCAAGTAGAACTTTCGCCCAACGCAAGAAAGGGGGGTGCTAGGGGGATATACACCATCACACACACTCATTTGGACACCATTCTCACTTGGTGAAAGTTGAGGAACACCACCTCCTTCTCCAAGCTTGTGAGAGTGAAAGCCTACACCAACACTCTTGGCTATGGAATGCAATTCCAACCAAGAGTCATGCTTCAATGCTTAAGCTTTCCATCTTCTCCATCTCCATTACTATGCTATTATGTATGCTAGCAAGAAGAGTAATGATAAGTGAGGAACTATTTCTTTCTCCTATGGAATGTTTTTTCTTCCTCTTCCCTATACTCATTCCCCGCTAGCTCTCTCCACCTTCGAAGGTGTTTGAGGCCTTGGAACTAAGGCTTGGGATAGTTAATGCTTTCTACAAGTTTATGTTATGTTTGTGATGCATGAAGCTTTCCATCTTCATTGCATCACGTAGGTCACAAGGAACACAAAGATTGTATTGTACCAAGTCTCTCTTGATGGGAGAAACTATAATACAAATGCCTACAAGTTTATGTTAGGCTTGTGATGCACGAAGCTTTCCATCTTCATTGCATCACATAGGTCACAAGGAACACAAAGATTGTATTGTACCAAGTCTCTCTTGATGGGAGAAACTATCATACAAATGCCTATTGGAGGGGGGACCGGCTCCATATGAATCCGGTCCTCAACTATTGTCATGTTCTCTAAACTCTTTCTCTTGCAAAAGTATTGTTCATGCCATGTTAACTAAGTACCATGTTTATGTTGCTACCATCAATTAAGATCACCTGCTATGCTCACAAAGTAATCTCTCGAAAGTGCTTCACCTAATTTCCTAATTCAGCTACTCTCAAAATTCATAGGCCATTTCCATTACATTGGTATCAGAGCATTAGGTTTCTCTTTTCTTGCTTAAGAAGAGAGGTCCATAAGTAGCCTATTAATGGTTGATTTTGTTAATTATATTATGGTAAGTGGGACTAGGATCTATTATCTGTTTTGTTGAGCCCATTATGTGGGATATGGTGCACACCACGGGAGCTTTGGTCTTAGTAATGGAGTCTTTTATGGCTTTACCATTATTGAGCCATAAGAAGTTCGAAAGGAGCTATCCCTCGGCAACTTTGCTATGTTAGACTCACTCCACTACTCTCTATAATTAACCAATTCGAGCCATGGGTGTAGATACTTAAGTGCATATTTTCAAAGGCTAAGAGGAGTAGCAACTAAGGTTTTGAATTGCCAAAGCATACACTAAGTAAACACCTAAGTTTAACTAAGATGGCTGACAATAACCAAGAGAGGAGAATGAACATTGATAGCTTTGATTTGGCACATGAAGGTTTTAATGATGATGCCCCCATGTTTGTGGTCACCCTCTTCCTTCTTCTTCACCTTCCTCCTCTATCGATGAAAGCTATGGCTATTCTCTTAGAGAATACAAGAGAGTAGGACATTGCAAATCTTACCATGCATGGCGAAGGTCACAAAAGTTAAATAAGTTCAAAGAGGGAGGAAAGAGTATCTCTTTTCTCACATATGATGGCACCTTTGGTGCTACCGACAAAGTATTGGCCTTCATCCAACAATTTGATGCAGCCTTTGGAGACGAGGGCTTCACGGAGTCCTCCAAGCTACGCCATGTAGCTATGCACTTTCAAAAATCGGCTTGTCAATGGTGGGCTAGGCTTCGAGGCAATGGCGTAGCCCCAAAGACATGGAAAACTCTACGAGTTTCCATCATGAAGCAATTCCTTGCAAGTGATGCAAAGGAAAAAATGCTTACCAAAAGGTGAAGTTTAAAGCTTCTCTCTCATGAGTCTATCCACAAATATGTGGACAAGTTTTGGAATTTACATCTCAAGGCTATTGTCTTTCAAAAGATAGACTTTGCCGTGAAAAAAGAAACAATTCTGTGCGGGATTACCCAAAGAGATGGCCGAGTATGTCAACTCTCAATGGTCTGGTTCTATCACCAAAGTAATCCACCACACCATGGTTGCGTCGTGCATCAATTTCCAACAAGGGGCTAGACGGAATGTCAAGCCCATGGAAAACAAAGACAAAAGTGATGCCAAGAGGAAAACCAATGTCCAAAATTCTTACCAAGGCTATTCCAACAACAACAACAATCGGTCCAAGGATAAGGGAGTTTACAAAGGTAAATATAAACTCTCTCCTAAAGAGCTAGAAGCTTTTCGTAAGGACCACAAATGTTTTAAGTGTGGGGAGCAAGGCCATGGTTATCGTCCTTGGCCCAAGAGAATCGACCGCAATGAGACTCCTAGAGCCTCTATGTTTGAAGCTCCAAAAGAGGATGCTCATTGCCAAGGATTTCCCCTTTCCTATGCTTGGGGAAAGATGGAAGAGGATGATGCTTTTATTTTGATTGACCCTGGTTTAACTCACAACTTCATATCCATGGAGTTGACCACTATGCTAGGCATACAAGCCCACGAGATGGGAGATGCATTGAAAGCCAATGGAGCTATAAAGGGACAAGACGTCTCAGTTACTTCCTTAATTGGAAAATTAACGCTTCATGTCCAAATCTATGTGGACAAAAAGGATTTCTTCATCTTCCCTCTCAAACATGAGAATTTTATCGTTGGGGCACCATGGTTTAACCACATGGCTTCCAACATGAAGTTTCATGAAAGGAGAAGCTACTTCACCCATAGGGAAAAGAGCATGTACATAGATGCTAATGAGTCGGGAAACACCATATCCTTGCAATAAAGGGAATCAAGAGGAGTTAGAGTTGTCTAATTTTCTAAATGGATCCCAAGATGTTTTCATTGATGACATCCCTCATGAGCTAACTCTAAAATGAGGGATGATGACCATGCAATTGAGCTCCTACCAAGAAGCTCACCGCCTAACAAGCCTCCTTATCGAGTTTCACAAACTCAACAAGAGGAGATCATGAGGCAAGTGCATGATTTGGTGGAAAAAGGGATGGTGAGGCCTAGATCCTCTCCATTTTGTTCACCATTACTTTTAGTGCAAAAGAAAGACGACACATATCACATATGTGTCGACTATAGATCACTAAATAATATCACTATCAAAAATAAATTTCCCATGCTGCACATGGAAGATCTATTTGATAATTTACAAAGTTTTGGCCTGACAAATGCTCCAGATGCATTCAAACTCACGATGGACAAAAATCTTCAGGCCACTCAAAATCTCTTGAGGAGTACAAGCGACACCTCCAGGTAATTTTTCAAGTTGTGAGAGAAAATAAGCTTTTCATTAATCAAAAGAAAAGTGAATTTTTCCTACAAGAGATTCAATAGTTAGGTCAGTGTAGATAGTGTTGGCAGTGTCCTGTCCAACACCCAAATCAGCCATAAGGCGTCTGAGCCATACACACTCAACCGTAGCCGTGAAGATTGCCCTGTACTCAGCCTCACACCTCGAAGTGGCCACAGTAGGTTGCTTCTTGCTCAACCATGATATACATGAACTGCGAAGCATGAAACAAAAACCACTTGTGGACACTTGCGTGTCAAAACAACCAGCCCAATATGAGTCCAAAAAAGCATGTAAGTTTGGCAGCAATGATCCCCCCTTGGGATAAAACAAGCCAAGATGTAAAGTGCCACTAAGGTAGCGGAAAATCCTCTTGACAGCCTGCCAATGCTTAGACCCTGGGCTATGCATAAATCTGATGACTTGTGAGACTGCAAACTAAATATCCGGCCTCGTGTTGCATACATAAATGAGGCAGCCAACAACAGTTTCGTAAAGAGTGACATCAGCAGGATCGCCAGCATCATGTAGACTCAACTTCAAACCTGTTTCCATGGGAGTGGCAATAGGTTTGCAATCCTCAAGTCCAAACTTACATAGCAATGTCTCTATGTAACTTTTCTGACACAAGGCAATACCACCATCACACTGCTTAAACTGTATACCCAAGTAATGATGCAACATCCCCAAATCTTTCATCTTGAAAGTAGCATTCAAATCAGCCTTAAATTCAGCAATATGTCTCTCATTTGGTCCAGTGATCAGCAAATCATCAACATAAAGAACCACAATGAGAAGTACATCACCCTCACGCTTTACATACAATGTGCTTTCTGTTGGACTGTTACGAAAGCCTCGTTTAACCAAATGAGTGTCAGCTTTCTCATACCAAGCACGAGGAGATTGCTTCAACCCATACAAATCCTTCTTACATCTGCACACTTTGTCCTCTTGTCCTTTTATGACAAAACCGCGAGGCTGCGTTACATAAACTTCCTCAAATATGTCACCATTCAAGAAAGCAGTAACAATGTCTGATTGATGTACATCCCAACCAAAATGAGCTGCCAATGCACATAGAAAACGTACAATAGTCATACGACAAGTGGGAGCAAAAGTCTCTTCATAATCTATGCCTTTTTGCTATGCATAACCTTTTGCAACAAGTCGAGCCTTATGGCGATTGATCTCACCATCCGGCTTGCGTTTCAACTTGTAAACCCACTTTGTACCAATGGCCTTTTTTCCAGGAGGTAAATCACATAAAGGCCATGTGTCATTTTCTATAAGTGCATCATATTCTGATTGCATGGCAGCCATCCAATTTTCTGAATTCTATGCTTCAGCAAAAGACAGAGGCTCCTCAACATCATGTAAGCTAGACACAGCCAAAGCATAACAATCTGATGCATAAGATGCATGGCGAGAGCCTGAACGAGTACGACTAGACAAAGGTGCATCCAATTTTTTGTCACGCAAAGTGTGCACCAACCATTTTGGCATACCTCTAGCGTGCTCATTTTTAGCCCTTTCCTCATCAAGTACATCATGTACATCTACATCAGTATAAAACATTTTCAGAAACCCCCATAGGCTGTACATTTGCCTCATTCGAACTTACATTCTTATTTCCACCACTGAAAAGAGGCAACAAAGTGTCATAAATGCCCTTTGAGCTTACATTATTGTCTCTAGTACATGACAGCAAGGGCTGAACAGAATCTTCCACAAACACTACATCCCGAGAAACCTGAATACGTTTTTTTTGCGGATGATACAACCTGTAACCTTTGCTTTCAGCACTGTAACCAACAAAAATACATTTGACAGCCTTATCATCCAATTTTTTGAGCTGCACTTGTGGCACCAAAGCATATGCCAAACAGCCAAAAACACGCATGTGCTCAATAGAAGGCTTTCTATCATGCCATGCTTCATATGGAGTAATAGACTGCAAAGCTTTCGTAGGACACCTATTAAGTACATAAGTGGCACACATGATGGCCGCAAGCCAAAAAGAATGCGGCAAAGCTTGACTTTTGACCATACATCGTGCCATTTCCGTCAATGACCTGTTTTTCCTCTCAGCAACACCATTTTGCTGAGGTGTATAAGGCACTATACATTGGTGTTTTATCCCACCACTAGCCGGAAATTCATTAAATTCATGAGACATATACTCCCCCCCTCGATCGGAACGGAGGGTGCCCATAGTACATTTCGAGACATTTTCAGCCATAGCCAGAAATTGTTTGAAGCACATAAAAACTTCGGACTTCGCTTTAAGAGGAAATACCCATGCATGCCTGGAGTAATCATCAATGAAAGTCACGAAATACAGGTAATTGCCCAAGGACGGAGTTTGCATGGGCCCACAAACATCACTATGCACAAGCTGCAACCTGCATGTGGCCCGAACTAAACCATCCTTTGGAAATTTAGAACGCTGCATCTTACCCAAAATACAGCCTTCACAAACATGTTTGACAGGTGCTTCAAGAGGCGGCAAAGAAGCAACCATATCAGATTTCTGCAAACGCAGCAAACTAGTAAAATTCAGATGACCAAAACGTGCATGCCAAAGTTTTGCATCTGAAATAGCCCTTGAATCTGCAACAACATTTGCAAAATTTTGTCCACATTCGTCATACAAAGTGAGCTTATACAGCCCACGGCACAAAAGGCCAGATGCAACAATTTCATCACCAAAACTGAGATCATGAACTGTACATCTGTCATCCA
Organism: Adiantum capillus-veneris; assembly: GCF_014529385.1. Lineage (NCBI taxonomy): Eukaryota > Viridiplantae > Streptophyta > Polypodiopsida > Polypodiales > Pteridaceae > Adiantum > Adiantum capillus-veneris. Next base: position 6,589 of record NW_028221436.1, read on the forward strand.
CAAATTTGACTACAAGTCCAAGTCTAGCAAGTGCGGATACAGACAAGAGATTCTTTTTTATCCCAGGTATATAAAGTGCATCAACGAGTGTGAAAGAACTGTCGTTAGTAGCAGTAAGTACAATCTTTCCAAATCCCTGAACTGGATATGTAATGGAAATGGCCTATGAACTTAGACAATAGCAGAATTAAGAGAATTAGAGTGAGCGACTTTGAGAGCATAGATGGTGCACTTAATTGGTAGTAGCAACTTAATAATAACACTTAATTAACTAGGCATGAGCAATACCTTTGCGAGAGAGAGAGAGAGAGAGAGAGAGAGAGAGAGAGAGAGATTTTAGAGAATATGACAACAATTGAGGACCGGATTTATGTGGAGCCGGTCCCCCTCCAAAAGGAATTTGTATTATAGATTCTCTCATTAAGAGAGACTTGGTACAATACAATCTTTGTGTTCCTTGAAACCTCTTTGGCAGTATGGAGATGGAAGCTTCATACACCAAGCTTTTGCATAATATCAACAATCAATCTTAGCTTGAAAACAGTCAAGAATTCGTGAACATCATTAGTCTTTGTGTTCCCTACATCATTTGAGTGCATGAAGATGTATACTTTTATGCATCAACTTGTGCCTAAAGCAACAATTAATCTACCTTGCAATACAATTAATCTACTTGCAATAAACCATTAACCTTCTTGCAATAAGCATAACATGCACTTTGTAGAAATCATTAACTATCCCAAGCCTCATTCCCAAGACCTCAAACACCTTCGAAGGTGGAGAGAGCTAGTAGGGAATGAGGGTAGGGAAGAGGAAGAAGAAGTATTCCATAGGAGAAAGAAATAATTCCTCACTTATCATCACTCTTCTTGATTAGTATACATAATAGCATAGTAATGAAGATGGAGAAGATGGAAATCTTAAGCATTGAATCATAGCTCTTGGTTGGATTTGCATTCCATAGCCAACAGTGTTGGTGTAGTCTCTCAACTTCTCAAGGAGCTTGGAGAAGGAGATGGAGCTCTTGCACCTTGCCTAGCACACAACGAGAGTGTTTGTGAGTGTGTGTGGGTGAGTATACCCCCTAAGAAACCCCCTAGCTTGCTTGGGTCGACCCCCCCTTGTAGCTCATGCTTGAAGCTCATTGGACCCCTCCAGGCCTAGCCAATCATAAGCAGGAGGCATTACAAGCAGCAAGGGTAGCCTTGAGACAAGTGTCCCCCTTTCCCCTTTGAGAGAGAGGACTTGATAAATGCAAAATCAATTAATTAAATCCCCTAAATTATCATTGGACCCCTTGGGTGGCCAACCAATAGGCTTTAGGCACACCATGAGGGCAACATGAGGAGGAACTTGACAAGTATCCCTTTTGCTTTCTTTGTACCATGCATGCCTTGTGTGAGTGTGTGGGTGTTCTCTCTCATCCCCCCCCATGTAGGGCTCGCCCCCTCCTTGTAGGGATTGAATCTTTGACTTTTTGACACCTCAACCCCTCATGTATAGGCCCAGTTCCCACCACAAGCTTGGCCCTTAAGCACTTTAAGCTTGGGCTGGGTTCTCACCTAAGTGCAACCCTAACATCTCAAGCATGTCAAGCACCTCCAGCATCTCAATCATTAAGTACCTCAAGCATCTCAAGCACCTCAATCATCAAGCACCTCAAGCACCTTAGTCATCAAGCAAGACAAGCACCTCGAGTTGGGTCGGGTTCCCGCGCCTCAAGCTCAGCCCTAGCTTACCTAAGGTCAAAGGACTTTTACACACATTATTGGAGGTCTTCAATGAAGCTAACCCTAAGGTCTTATGCTCCATTGGTTAGCCTTGCTCTTTGATAGACCATCTCTCATTTGGCCCCTTTACCAATGGCCCCGTGTCGAGATAGATCTAAAAGCACATGTCTATATCTTAACCCTTGTTCCCGTTTATTCTCCCACATTAAGTGATCAGTTGAATATGAGAAAATCATTTGGTTTGGTTAGATATTAGTTTATATGACATTACCTCTCTCTTGAAATCATAGTCGTCCTCGACTATGAGGTAGATATGGTAAAGTGTCACCCATTAGTCCATTGGTCCTAGCGGGTAGAGGATCCATTTTTACCCTACGACATCATTCCAGAGTGGATGACTAATCCACTTGGTGCTTGAGAGACATTGTCTGCCACAAGCATGTCTACCCTTTTTAGTCCATATCATACTTCCAAAGTAGAGTGACAAGTTCTACCTGGTGTTTGGGAGACGTAGTCACCACAAACATGATCCTAAGTATGCATACTTCTTAAAATTTGTGCACGAAACATAAAAAGAGAGTCTTATAAGACAAAAACATGGATCATTTAAAATGCATTTCTTTTACATTTGCTTACTCTTTTGTGTCATTGTAAGCATCATTAACAAGGTTTATATTATCCTTAAGCTATGTCCTTTGCATGCATTTAGCGTCTTTGAAAGGATAATTCTTAACTTAAATAAGGTACTGTCAGTAATCTTACCATTTCTTAATATCTTGTGTTCCTGTCGAAGGATGAACTTGGATTGGAGCTCGTTTGCTTCATCCTCGATCTCTAATGGGTCTACATTTATAGTCTCTATTGGTGGCTCTTCCTTAATAAGGCTCGAATAGGCTCTCATGAAAAATGATATATATGAGCCAGTAGTTGGGCAACTTTAATTGTTTAGTAAGACCCAAAGAAAGATTTCTTTTTCTTTAAAGGATAAGGCTCTTTTATGCCTAATGGCAGGAGCCTCTTTTGCCTAGATAATAGGTGGATATAGCCTGTTTAATCTTCTAAAAAGATTCGTTTTGATCTCGGCTATACTCCTTTTCAATGAAGATCTTTCCAGGTACCTTAAGCTACAAGGGACGTTTGGATCTTCCGTCTTTAGCCTCGAAAGGTACTTTCCCCTTAGAAGTATGTTCATGTTATTAGAGACATATTGTTGTTAGGGTAAGTACTTCTCCCATTTTGAGCATTGATCTACCTCGAATCACAAGCTTTTAGTAGATCAAGGATCATTAGTTTTCTAATTTTCTTTGGCCATCCGTTGGAATAGTAGGCCAACATAAGAGGGTTACTCTAGTTCTGATAATTCATGCTCATGGTAGGATTTCTATCCGACACAATTAGATGTTGGCAAGCCATGGTCCTTCTATCATACTTCATCTTTTGGTATACCATACCATACCATACATTTTGAAACATACTCTTGTATGTTCTTGTTTCTGGTAAGCCAATACAAGTATGCTTTTATTCCTAAAAGAATAATTCGAAGACCTCTTTGCCCCGCATATGGGAGGAGCATGGAAGTGAGGAAGATATAGCCTATTGAGGTATGGAAGATAACCATCCTCTAACGTGAGTAGTTCTTTCTTCCATTTGTAAAGGCTATTATTGTATCCCTAAATCCTGGGTTAGAAGCATATTAACTATCATAAAAACATAGTTCATTGTAAGTTGCTATTGATATCCTATCTACCCTTGGCCATCGAGAAAGTGCATCGGCTACATGTTTGTGCTTGCCAACAATGTGAGCAATGTAAAATTTAAATTGCAAAAAGAAATTTTCCCACCTCATTTGATTGTCGAAGAAAGCTTGGTTTGTATCATGGATGGAGTCACATGCTTGGTTTAGATCTACTTTGCAACAGTTCTTCACATATCACTGGACCACTTGCCGAGGGCTCAGCTTACATAACCGCCTTGGTAGACGTGCTCCAGAGGACATTCTCTTCGAGTTGGACCATACTTGGTCCGTACGCACAAGTAGTCTTGGACCGCCCCACTGACAAGCGTCCAATGTGGACACATCAACCAATCAAGGTGGGGCTCGGACCATGGCCAAAGAGGTAGCATTCATGATACAGAGTGTGAACCTAAGGGCCACCCTTTCCAGAGCATTCAACAGCTACGAGACAACAAATGTTTGGTTGGCCTAAGAGTGATGTGGGCTAGGCTGTCCAATGGCCAGACTCACTAGAGGCTTTCGTAGGCCACTAGCATCAAATATTTCCAATGGCCATGAGTTGCCTTGGCTAGATATTTCCAATAGCATTAGATATGTGGAGATTGTGCAATGGCCTTGACGTGTGGATATATATAGCATAATATGGATAGCAGAGACAATCTAAAGAGTCTCAATAGAGTCTTGCCATACACTTGCCTTCTGTGAGAGTCCACTATGTGTGTCTCATTCCAGAGCACTCGCCTAGTACTCTTGGACACTAGCATTTGGAGCACTTCACCTTGATTGTCTCCGATTGGGCTTGTGAACTTTGTAGTTTTGTTATGTAGTTACATTGTGATTCAGTAGTGTCGTGGATAGGGCAACATTGGCCCCAACTAGACTAGTCTTTGTATGGTCATTTAGTTAAGTACAAGGGTTGTCTTGAAGGGCTGTGGTTATCTAAACTACTATTCCATTTCTTGTTCATTGTTTACTCCTTTATTCAATTCTATTTTCATGTTTTCACATTGTCTGTCGGTTTGAGCTACCTTGTGAATCCACATGCATACTACATCCAAAGCATCCCACCAATAGAGAGCATTGTGCACCATTTCCATCTACTATCACTAATTGAGCATTGATTGATGTGCCTAAACAAAAACTTGATCCCTCAACTCTATCATAAGGATGTGTTCATATGGGATCAACGGTGGAGACAAAAATGAGGGTGTGCATCGATCAGAAAATTGGCTCCAAGTGTACGAATCCATCCACATATACCGTAAAAGACACTCACAATCCTTATATTACATAATTGTATGTGGTGTAGAGGTTGAAGCACATGGCTTCCTAGTGGGGGGTCATGGTTTTCGATTGGTGGGGTGCCAACTGACCCGAATTAATAAGCCAATCTAAATTTACTTCTTACCCCAACTTGACAAATGTGCATCGAACGGTCCACATGCACCCAGCTATGAATCCCATTTGAAACATATCCACTGTGAAGGATGATTCATAGAAAAGAAGTCTTAATCCTTCCTTTAGCATGCCCACCTGCCATTTATACTCCATGGTCCCGCTGCTACAGATTATGTACCGTGGATGTAGTCTCATGTTAATACAAACGACATGTGAGTATGCAAGTGCTCCTGAGTCTTAATAGCAGAGGCAAACACTTCAATAATTTTCAAAAACATACAGGCCAGAAAATGTAAGGACATTGTGGGCACTATATATTAAAAACGATTTCACATTCTTCCAATTCTTTCAATGTTAAGACAGCCCCCACCACTTAGCCATACATGATGGTGAAGAAACTTTCTAGCCCTCCATGGATTATATGTATATCCTCAGCAAGCGGGAAAAAAAAAAGTTCTGTACTTGTATGCTGTCAACTATCTATCAGAAATGAACAAGAGGTGTACAAGGGGTAGAAGGAAAGGGTGGTGAGATGGTATATAATGCTAACTCTGCATTTAGCCCTCAATGTGGGCCAACCTGCCACAGCCCGTACACATCATCTTGGCAAGACAACGGGCCAATTGCGGCAGAAATTCAGGCACTTCTATGCCAAACTCCCCTCTAATGATGTTTCGAGAGTAGTCCAATTACTTCATAAATGCTTGAAAATGTGGTCAGGCATAGACATATGATACAGGAGTTAGTCTTATGTGTTGCAATGTGCAACACTTCTGTATAACTGCAGGCTAATTGTATTGTCTCACCGCAAACTCGAGATCTTGCTGGCTTGGGCTCACCAGCTCTTTCATTTTGTGTCCATTCTTGTAAATTCTGAATGTTGGAATAGAGCTCACTGCATATGTCTTCCCCACGTCAGGGCTCTCATCGACATCCACCTGTAAAAACAGCACAGCATAAATTCGATAATAAGCCGAACAACATCAATTGTCCTTGTGGAAACTTATCATGTAACAATACAAGAGTGGCATGCACACACAGACATGCATACACATGTATATACAAACATGATAATGACGCCCTTCTGATGATGTTCCTCCATTTTCCTTCCCATTCCCTGAACTGTTGATGTGAAGTTACAGGCAACCAGGGAATCCCAGGAATTGGGTCATTTCTGCTTTCATCACCTCATCTTTTTTATGCAATGGGCCTGTATAAGTATATATACGTAGATAAATCTAGGGAAGAGCCCAAATTCACCTATAAAGGAAAGTGCACCTATAGACTCATGGTAGTATAGTCACCCACAAGACAATATAACCATCAATTTTATCATGAATCGTATTGACTAAATACTACCACATCCCCACTTATGTTATCAGTGCCCAATAGTGGATGTAGAACTTGTGTATGTATGTTGGCAATTTTGTGTGTGTGCGAGTGTGTGTGGCTCTTGCACGCGGGTCTGCTCCTACACGTGAGTTCACAGCCCGAAGGCTAGTCTGCCCTACGAGTTTTGCTCTCTGCGCACCTGTTCCTGCGCGCTGCTAAGTTTTGGGCAACCTGCTTGAGCTGTGTCCTGCAAGCAAGCAGTACCTCTGCGCGCGCAGTCTGCTTCTGTACAGCAGCCAGCCATCGCTGCAGCAGTTTGCTTTCAGTGTGGCTAGCCATTAACATGGTTGTCCCCGGCCAGTGGGTGCATAATCTTCATCGAATTGCTTCAGAATCACTGCGAAGAATGGTCTGCTAGAACTTACAATGCGAATTTGTACAAACTTGTGGAAGGGGCATTGATAGTTAGATGCACTGTGGCTTTATGTACAAACTTTTGTGATCTCTGAACAGAACCTTGGGTTGCTCAAAATACACATTTCTTTGCAGTGTTTATTTTTCTAGGCATCATTGATATATGTCCGAATCTTTGTGTATGTTTAAGCATTGGAAAGCCATGGGAAGCTTCTCGAATGCCACTTCTCACATCAAAACTTGTCTGTATGAGGACTTTTGAGGAGGCTCAAAAAACTTGGAATGGTTTGGCACCTGTTTTCGAGGGTAGATTTTCTTCTCAAACGCAAGGCTGTCCGTGGTTTTGGTGAGCGTGGATTTTATGAAGTCCTGTTGGCACATATTGAAGCGCTAGAAATGTCTCCACTCTTCTTTAGCACCCAAATTACCCATGTTCTACAATGGGCATTGACAAAGGATTATCAAAGTCTTTTTCGCTACAAGTGCCCCGTGTGGGTAGAAATAGTGGAATTCCCTCGCACATGGAAACACTTTCTATCGTTGTTGGCTGCATAGCTTGGGAAGGTGATTTGTCCCCCGGAATTGGATGCAAACACCGACAGGTTTTGCATTGTATGGGATACTGACAATGTTGCATAGCTCGGGAAGGTGATTTGTCCCCGGAATTGGATGCAAACACCGATAGGTTTTGCATTGTATGGGATACTAACAATCCTACCCCAAAAGGCATTATGGTTAATTCAAGGCACCCGTGGGTGGGCAAGCACCCATTCTAACTTAAATGGGCAAGTTTGCTAATTCATGTTTCCCATGTGGTAAATTTGGGCACATGCAATCTGAATGCCCTAACCTATCAATGAAGCAAAATGGAGGCTCAATTGTTAATGCAGCTCACAATGTGGAAAAGGGAAAGCCAAGTTGTCCCATTCTACAGTTCCTGGTAATGGCAATGATGTGAAGGATAAGAATGTGACGTCAAGTGATTCTAGCGCTTGGGGGGTGCCTAAAATGTCGGTGAAGATTCACACTCCACCTTCCTCTCGCAACTATGTTTCGCTTGTCATTGCTAATAAGAGTGCATCATTCGGCAAGAGCTACAACCGGTTCTTGTGAGTAATGACCCACACGATCGCTGGATGATTGTGCAATGTTTGTTGAATGGTCAGATTTATGAAATTGGGGGCATCTATGCATATACAGCCTCTGGGCAAAGGGCCACCGGTTTTTCTTTCCTTTACCAAGGGTTGCAACTGGCTAATCTTGATTTTCAATCGGCTCAAGGCTAAGTTGAGGCAATACTTTCCTGAACGCCGCCTTATGGCGGAACATCTCTTCTTATCCATGGACCTCCAATGCACTCGTTTGTGGTGATTTTAACAATACTCTTGATTTGTATGTTAGCACCGCAGGCAATTCACACATGTTGCTCGTGGAGAAACAAGTATTGGATCATCTCCTTGCTTTTGCACAGATGCTTGATTTATGGCGTCATATGTATCCAAATGTTCTTGGATTTACATGTTGCTCATTACTCTGATCGTGCACGGCTAGATAGATGGTCTATACTCAACTCACAGCAGTGTGATGATTTTGTGTACGATATGAGAATGGATTACACTTTGCAACTATTGGATCATCACCCTCTTTTATTGGATTTGTTCTTTGGGCAATCTCTTTGTGATAGAGATGTTCTTGGATTTACACATTGCTCATTACTCTTATCGTGCACGGCTGGATAGATGATATATATATATATATATATATAGATGAATCCAGAATAAGCCTAGATTCACCTTTAAAGGAAAGTGCAAGGTATAGACTCGACTCACAGTAATATGATAATTTTGTGTACGATATGAGAATGGATTACACTTTGCAACTATCGGATCATCACCCTCTTTTATTGGATTTCTTCTTTACGCAATCTCTTTGTGATAGACCTCTTTCTCGGAAACGTCTCTTGCATATTAACAATACTTATCTTACTCATTAACAATGCTTATCTTACTCATGAGGCCTTTCAAGATATGATTTCTCGACTTGTTCCCCCTTGCTAGGTTTCACTTTGTTATGCGAGCGCAATGTGCTATTCAAGATTATGGTAAATAGTACATGCATTGGATTCGAGGCAATGTTAATGATGCCCAAACTCGGGTATGTATACAACTTAATGACAAGTGGAAGCTTGACAAATGGCAAAATGCAATGTGCGTGCTCCTTAACGGGCCTTTGTGGATAATGGTTGTGCTTCGAAACAATTTTTTAAGCATCTACAACACACGAGGGTTTCCCAAGACATTAAGCGTGTAAAGCTTCCTTCAAGTGCTTAGACATCATCCAAGCAGGAACTTGTTGATGCCATGGTCTCATATTAGACACACGTGTTCGTTGCTCCTCCTCAACCATCTGCAACAATTCGTACAACACGACAATTGTTGCTCTCTCATGTACAACCAATCATTTCTTTTCACGATGCGCAATGCCTTGAGGAACCTTTCGTCGATTCTAACCTGCATTGTGTGTTGCTTGTATTGGGCCGTTGGCGCTCCCCTGGCTAGGTGGGCTTACTATGGAGTTTTTCCTTGCCTTTTGGGAGACTCTTAAAGAGCCTCCGCTTTTCATGATGAATGCGGCTTGGGAGAAGCAAGACTTGCCAATATCATGGAAAGAGGGTTTGCTTAAATTGTTGCCTAAGCAAGCACTTTGCGAGATTTATCTCATTGGCAGCCGATTACTTTGATGTTTGTTGTTTATAAGATGTTGGCTAAGTTATCAGAACCGGATCAAAGATCACCTTCTTACAAGAATTCATCAAGCTCACTATAGTTTCATACCCCTCGCCAAATCAAAGACAACCTGGCTAGTGTTTTGATTCGCATCAGAACGTGTTGATTGTGCAAGTTGACATTGGAAAGGCTCTTGACACTATGCAATGGGATTTACATTACTGCTACGATGCAGGGTCTTGAGTTTTCAAACTTTCCCTTAGGCAATCTTTACGTTTTGCTTGGCAAGTTGGTGATATTACCTCAGAAACGCATCAACCATCAAGTCTCCTATGAATGCGTTTGGTAGCCCTCTTCCACAGATTAACACTCATGTGTTCATGCTTTTGTCTTTCTGTGAGTTTTCTTTGCCTCATGAGGGTTTTGTTGGCAGCAACAGACAACCCCATCATGCTTGCAACAGACAACCACGTCAGTCCCTCCACTTCTCATTGGCCTGCGTCAATAGCCATCAAGTGAGATCCCATCAAGAGATAGGGATGCCACTCAGCTGTAGCCAATCTTAGAGAGAAATGCATATCAAGTTGTTTGAATCCAAGTGGTTGTCCACATTCAGATAGAAATGTCCCCATACCGGTTGCTACCTTGCTCACCATATGATTCACTGATACACTGCCACTTTAATATGGTATTAGAGCTACAGCATGCTCAAGAGTATTTAATCTGTACGAGTTCATTGTGCAAATATTTATGTGACAAAAAGGAGAGAAAGGGGTTGTCCACGTTCACAGAGACATGCCACCACAAAGGTTATTGCCATGTTCATCACCCAATTCCATTGTCCCTTTGACATGATATCACAGTTATAGTGTGCCCTAGAATCGAATGGTGAATAGATCGTCTGTCTCTGTTTGAGGAGCTTATAATTCGCGAGCATTTGGCTGGTTGCTACTAGTGTCCACTCATTTAATGTTGATTTGTTGTTGTTGTAAGCTCATTTGAAGATATCCCATCAAATCTCTTTAGACTCAAAACTAAAGCAGGTTCTACATACGAAAGTGGAGCCGAATCTACTACCACATAAGATAACTTGTCTCAATTATATTACAACCGAGAAGACAAACACATCAAGATCAGTACACTCTCAACCTTTCCGAAGGATCGATGGTTGGATAATGGCAACTATGTTATATGGCATGAGACCATGACGGCAGTCTTTACAAGCTTAAATGCTTTGTAGCCAATAAAATTCAAAAAATATGAAGATGCAAAGGGTTGCGGCTTCGTGTGGGAGTGTGTCAATGTTGGATTTAATTCTTTGTTATTCTCAACAATATTCTATCTGTAATTCATATTAAGACGATGGCGAACTCTAAGAAGATTATGCTTGTCTAGAAGAGTCGGGTTTTCCAATAAACCATATTTTAAAGGTGCAATTGAGGACCTTAGGCGCAGACAAAGGTGCCCATGAGGGACCACATCAACAAGATGTAGGTACCCCAACGCGAGAGATTTCATGTGAAGAAGTAGTTTGGAATATATGGCAATTCAATTTTTGGCACAATTGTCTCCACGGTATTCCAACTTTTATTCAGCTTCTGATTACCAGCAACGAGTAAAGGCAATAACAACAAAAAGTTTGATGATGAACTAGAAGCTTTGGGCGCAGAGCGGCATTACAATAATTGTGGTAACCAAGGCATCATCATTGGTGGAAGTGCCCTAAGCGCACACAAGAATCTTTTGATGAAGTCATCAGCCTTCACAAATGTCAAAATTGGGTTGTAAATAATGGTGCTTCATGGCACACAACACCGTCTAGAGAGTTAATAACAACATGCAGAGGCACTAGGTCTTCCTTTAACCGGACAACAAGGGGAGTATGCATCCCCATCACCTCTCTCTAGGTACAAGCCATTGAACGAGGTTTCGACCCCATCCCCCCACAAGCTGGGCATGGACGTGGACTTCGCGGAGCATCCAATATCTACTCAGTACCTTAGCTTTGGCAAGGAGGCTCGAGGAGGCAAGAAAGAGCATTGCCTCTATGTATGCACTCTTTATTCTATGACAAGCTCTCCTACAAGTGACTTGGCATTACCATTTTGGTCACTTGAAAGTTAAGACTCTTCAATCGCATACGATCGATGTTTTACCCAATGTTTTGGAGTAAACAAGGAAAATGCAAGTCTTGTGCTCGTGGGGAGTAGCATGGAGTGGAGAGGCTATTTCAAAGCATTCTAACCGACAAGCTTCGATGCTTTTGGAGTTTGTCCACACCGACTTCTGTGGACCTACCCAAACTTCATCCCTTGGTAGAGCTTTGTCTTTAATGCTCTTAGTGGTGACTTCAATCATTTCACTTGGTTTGTTTTCTTCCGCACAAGGACGAGGCTTTTAAGACCTTCAAGCACGATCGAGCACAAGTGGACATTGGAGAAGGAGACCAGACAATAAACGAAGATTGTCCATGCGGACAAGGGTAGTAAGCTCACCTCCGATGCTTTTGTGATGTAATGTTCGAATAACGACATCAAGCATGGACTAGCAAACATAAGAGTCTCCTTTAGAGATTGGAGTTGGGAAACAAAAGAGTAGTGTTGTTGGGGTGGGATAGAAAACCTCTTTTGTTCTAAAGTACAAATACAAATCAAATAGTACATCAAATAAGCACAAAGCTTGTCTGATAGCTGAACAATTTTCTCTATGACCTGGAATTCACTACGCATGATCTTTGCACCAATTCTGTGTGTGCCACTATTCAAACAATCCTTAATCTTTCAACTCATCATAATGACGTGAATATCAGAGAGGTCAAAAATTTGCCTTCTCAAATGGCAATTTTAAAGGATACTGACACTACTGATGTTGGGTACTAGGTACTGAGGTATTGAAGGGGTATCGAGATTCTATGTCGAAGACGATGATGTCGACGACGTGTTCTATAGGTTCTATGTCGAAGACGGGGAGGTCGACGACGAGGTCTATGTCGAAGACGATGAAGTCGACGATGAGGTACTAAGGTCTTTGTCGATGACGATGAAGTCGACGACGGTAATGTGTTGAAGGCGGTAAAGTCGACGACGGTTCTAAGTCGAGGGCGGTGAAGTCGACGACGGTTTTGTGTCGAAGGCGATGAAGTCCACGACAGATCTTGTTGGTCTATGTCGGACGACGATGATGTCAACGACGACGACCATGGTGTCGTCGTCAAGTTCGAGATTGCGATGACAATGACGAAGGTGTCGTCGTCAAGACAGGGATATGCGATGACGACAATGATGTCAACGACGATGGCACCAAGGCTGAAAACTGAAACGCTAGATGCTATGCTATGGATCTGCTGTTGTGGCCATACTGCAGGGCTGATCTGCAACCGCTGAGTCATGCAAAGGCTGAGAATGCAAAACGTAGGCTGCTCTGGGCTGGAATTGCAAAACGCTGGCTGTCTTAGCTGAAAACTGAAAACGCCAGGCTGATCTACTGCTGGTTGGTCAATGCGGCGATGAGCTGCAACAGGGAGTTGCAGTCCAGCGAAGCTAAGGGCTGAAAAATGAAACGTTGTTGGCTGTGGGCTGAAAATGCTGAACTGCTGAAGCTGAAAACGCTGGGCTGAACTGCTGAGAAAACACTTGGGAGCCTGAGGGTTCGCCTGCTCTTTCTGTGTCTGTTGCTAAAGTGGCTTTATTTGACAAGAAAATAATTCTAAATGAATTATTGGATTTATAAGTGAGGGTTTTCTCGCTTGGAACAACAGGAAAAATAATTATAAATGAATTATTGGAATTTTAAGTGAGAGGGTTTTTCTCACTGGAGACATCCGAGTACAGAGTATTCCTAGTGCGTCGTTCGAAGTAATGACGGGAGCATTGTGAATGGGAATATTTGTAAGGCCACCAAGAACGGGTACTTCTGATGCGTCACATCGGATGGGTGACATGGAGCATCGGGAAGAAGTATCAGACCATCCGAGAACGGACATCTCTGATGCATCATAGGATGGGTGACATAGAGCATCGCGAAGGAGATTGTACCGTTAGTTCGGTAGGAAGTGACTAGGTGATGGGTATTCCTGATGCATCACAAGGTGGGTGACGGGTGCATCGGAAAGGGAATATCCATAGTCGAGAGGAAATTCCGAACTGTGTTAGAATTGTGCACAAGGAAAGGCAAGCACTTGAATGAAGATGGGTTCAAAGGAAACTTTGAGGAAAAACGGATGCTTTTTGAGAAAGCGGAATTGCTTTTCGAGAAAGCAAATGCTTTCCCGCGAGGAAGTCTATGTCTGCATTGCAATTGTGCGTGTGATTGCATCCAAGGACGCCTGGCAAGTGCAGTGAAAGCATTGTTTTTAACTTATAAGGTTTTCTGAGTTTTTGGACAGATTCAAACCATTTTTAAAGCTGACCGGCCGCCCACTTAATAAGTGGGCAGCCATCTGATAAATAAGGCAACAGATCAGCCAGCGTTTTCTCTCTCTCTTTTTCTGGCAGAACAGCAAAAAAAACTTGGAAAAAAAAAAAACCGGCCGCGATCTCTACGCGAGCAGCTATTCGAGCCCGTGGCTAGGAGCTATAAAAGCATCACCTGCCCTCACTCAGAGGGGAGGACCAATCTTTGCAAGGAGGAGATGTTGCTGCAGATTTCAGCCGTAAAGAAGACGTTGCCGGTGATGCCCATGGCTGCCCCAAGTGTACCAGATGTCGCCAAGACCCAATGCGCGAGTTCCCTCGCAAAGAAGTGCCTACGAAGCGTGTTTCCATCGCGACAAGTTGCTGTTTTTCTCTGTTTTCAGCCCATAAACGTCGTAGACGGGGCTGATTTACGAGAAGGAACCCAAGAACACACCTCTTTTGTGTGTAGGATTGGAAGAGAGGATTTTCTATGTAGAGATCTCTTCTGGGGAATTTCTTTTTCGAGAACCGAGTTGTGTTTCGAGCGTCGAGACTTTGAAGGTAACGATTTTCATGTTATGATCTTTGAGTATTTGATTGCAGGTGTACTTCCTCTTAGTGAGGGAGTAGGAGCAGAGGAAGGCATGAGCCTCTGCAGGAGAACAGCGCTCTGAGGAACTAGAGCCAAATCAGCCCAAGGGTTTCGTACTCGAGTTTGGGAAGTAGATCCACGGATCGGAGAGAAGTAGTCTCTCAAGTTGTGATCCGGAAGTTGGGATTCCCAAGTAAGGACTTCGTGTCCGGGAAAGCAACGTTGTTCTGCGGGAAGAGGACTCTGGAAAGAGAGTTGGAAAAGAGTTGCAGGAATGCCATGCCCCGAGTCTAGAAGGTGAGATCCAGAGGTGGGAACCTTGATTCTCGAGGAATTGGAATAAGGAACAGAAGTTCCTTGGAATAGGGTTTTGCCCTAGGAGTCGGAAGCTGAGGCTTCCGAGAACCATCAAGTCTTATTCTAGAACGAACGAGGTAATACGTTCGGTTCAAGTGCTTGTATAGACTTCTCCTCAGTAATAAAGATACTATTACGGGGGGGACCAACCCATCTTCTGGTCCCCAATACTGTGTCGATCTTCTCACTCTCTATCTCTCTCTCTATTTATTTCTCTCTACATCCTCTGGCTTCAATAATAAGTGATAAATCCTATTTATCCGAATGTATTTTATATTGTTTTGCGCTCCGTTTGTGACAGTATCCCTGCTTCTTCTGCTTCTACTAAGTGCCCAATGGGTTTCATTTATAGGAATTATATGCTGGGTAGGGCAAGCTTCCCAACAAACTTACAAAAAGAATTCCAAAAGTCACTTTTAATAAAATGACTTATAAGAGGTGGTTCACGCAGTAAAATGCCTGCATGATGAAAAGATTGTTCTTGTACAAGAGAGGGTATGCAACTATGACCGACCTGGACATGCACGTCTTGCTAGAGGCTCACAAAGTCCCAAGCTCAATCCTAAGCTAGGCTATGACTGATGCTAGACTATGGCAGAAGCGTGTCCACGTGGCGCAAGTGAAGTGCGCACGTGACATCACCCTAACAATGTAACGCTTCCCCCTCATATTAAACTTTTTCCCTTCGCATTTTCTCAAGAATCACGCAAGATAGCCCGGGTCCCAAGGTTCCATTTATAGGACTTCATAACCACCCTAACCTAAGGGCTTGGTACACACGAGCCAGACACATCTCAAGAACTACTCCTAATATCTAGGGATGTCACCCCCTTGCAAAGGAGTTTAAGATGATGGGCTCCAAAATGCTTTGCTACTTCCTTGGAGTTGGAGATTTGGCATCAAAAGAGGGAAAAGAGGGATCTCCCTCTCTTAGCAACGGAAAACTCAAGAGCTATTGGAAGGCCACTGGCATGAGTCATGACCAACTTTAGTCTTCCTCTACTATGGAAATTGATACGAAGCTATCATAGAATGACTCATATTGCCAGGTGCTTCCTCTCTCATTCCCGTTGAACGATCTCACCTTCTTTTTCTTCCTCTGCCATCTTGTTCTAGTATCCAAAGGTGTAAGAACGATCCTACTCACACTTGGGATAGACTTCCCCTAGAGGGCGATTTGACGCAAGTTGTTCAAGTTGGGAGGGGAGCCTATCCACATTCGACGAAATGTCACTACACCGACTGCTGCCCCGTTCATCATCCAATGCACTTGATGTGGATCTGCTCGGTTTTATGTTGGTGGTGCATGCATTGTCCTTACTTTAGGATTTGTTTGAATCAACTCTCATGGTTCTAAGACTCCTATGTGCCGGTTTCTTCACACATAGTGGCTTTGATACTCTTTGATTAAGCATCTTCATGGCCGGGTATTTCCAACTACTCTTTGATAATGCACATCATCTGAAGATTGCCCCTCTTAATGCCCAGCCACATCATTGGACAAAATGATGTTGGGTGCCTATCCTTAGCTCTTATCCTTATTAGGTCACTAGGACAGTCCTTGAGGGCGGTTTTTCCCTTGGCATTTTTCGGTATCGGTATTTGCAGAAGGCCTGAGCCATAAGCTAAGTTTTACTGTTATCTGCATTACCCTAATACTCCTGGGCTATTGCCTCATCCCTTGCGCCAGCCACTCTATAACTGCAAGCATCAGTGACATTTTGGTACAACTAAAACAGCACTAATGCAGTTTTAGAAAAACTAGGCACCACAACCACACATACACACACATACACACACTGGATGGTTGACAGCTATTCCATATAGCAACAATAAGAGCAAGACATTCAGATAACTTTGACATACAAATTCCAAGAACATCAAGGTTGCAGTACCTTTACAAAATGCACACAAGGATATCGTTTACAGAGCTGATCAAAAAAGGAGCAGATCTGGCGACAACGGTCTGCCCGCTTACTTGAAAACTGCACTACAGACATCCCTGCCACAAGCGACAGAAGCAAAATTAGATTCTATCTTTAGAGGAGAAAGTGTTTCAGGACGTTCAGGATTTGACACAAGTAATGCCTCAATATTTACCTTCAGAAGAGACCACATCTCTAAATCGCTCAGAATCAAGCACCTCCTCTACCTCTCCACCAAATCTCATTTGATGAATCTCCTCTCCTCTGGCTTTCTTAATTGCAACCTGAGCATCAAAAAGACCTCGAGAAACTTCTATATCACCAGGCATCTTTACTCGTAATACCTCATAATCCCTAAGTGCATCCTCCCATCGTTCCAACTGCAAGATAAATCCGTGAAGCAATCAGACACATTAGCTTGCATAAACCCTTTCTCATTTGCACATACCAAAATGCACCATGCAAACATAGAACATATCTGGGTGCAGTCGAAGACGGCCCATGCAAACCCAAAATGTATGTAGATCATTCCTCACTTTCATCTTCATTAACATTAACACAAAAAAGTACTATTTACAGCAGGAAATCAGTCTACATTTCATATTCTCTTATCAGAATGCATTAACATCAAAGACCCTACCTACAGTTATTTTAGCACAGTCCACCTCATGAGTGCATGATGCCTTGCCAGTAAATGATTGCATATCCACTGAAGTCATAATAAGACTTGCAAAGGATTCAGGACTACAGAACAAACTGAGGTAAATAACCCCAGAGAGAGCAAGACTATGTGCAAGAAGATGCCTTGCTAATCAAGTTATTACATATCCACCATGAAACACAGAAGTCGTAATTTCCTAAGAAGTCAGGACTGTAGAAGAAGCCGAGGTAAATAACCCCAAAGAGAGCAAAACTAGTCTACTTATATGTACATACCGCTCGAGCCAAAAGCATGCAGTTTTTGACCTACAGACAGTGATGTGGGCTTTTATCATCCACGAGAGAGGTAGAAATCACAAATCATTAGCCAACAAGCTGGTTTTAGCTTGGACACAATGTTCAAGGCACAGTTAAAAGAAAACAACTGTGCATGATTGTGTGAAAGGCAATGTCTGTAGATGTCTAGCTTTCTAATCTGACATAACTTCAAAAAAGCTCTAAACAAGAACATGCAGTTTTATCAAATCCAGAATTTCAACAGTCAAAAGAGCAAAACTGCATTGTAGCAACAGAAAGATGACAACGATGCATTTACAAATACTTGCCTTTAAACTGCAATTGGCCCTCCTCATGAGAGCTTTGACGTACTGGGGCTGCGAGTTTAGAGCCGCATCACAATCTTCCAAGGCCTTCTCCCATTGGCCAAGCTTTGATCTGCAAGCTGCCCGATTACAAAGCAGGACTGCATTTGTTGGATCACTTTCCAGCCCTTCACCATACGCGGCACAGGCCTCAAAGAACTTTCCTGCATTAAAAAGCTCATTTCCTGATGTCCTTGTCTGGCCAACTGCCCGCGCCTTTTTAAGCAGACCAGCAACCTCTGGATTTCGAGGGTCAATCTTTGCAGCCGTTTGCGCCGCAACTATTGCAGTGTCAAACCTGTGCATTTGTAGTTTTCCTTGGTTGTCAAGTGGGACATTTCCATTTTTGGATTAAAAATGTCTTATTAGCATACCTGCCAAGGGACATCTCTATGTGTGCTCGCAGAATACTCAGAAAAGAGTCAGATGGAGCAAATCCCTGCGTACAAACAGACTTTTCTAGTCTTTCAGCTTCTGTACACACTATCTCTGCTTCCTCTGGTCTGTGAAGCTTTAGCAGAGCCTCAGACTTATATCCAAGAACCTAAACAATAACAAATTTGGTTAGGGATGTGCACGACCCACCCACTTGAGAGGGTCTATTCAAACCAATCATTTTTAGAGCCCAATCTCTTCCTTAGGATTATCCAAGCCTCAAGCTCTCATTTTGAAAATAAACCTTCACCAGAAAAATCGACTCCACGGCTTTGAATTTTCTCAATATACAACAAAGCAAAAGCAACCACAGACCACGGAGGTGCCACATTACAATTCCACAGCACCTGAGGTGCAGAATCAGCACCAGCCGTGCTTGCAGCCATGCTTTCTCTTAAAACACTCTTCCAATCACCCATCTTCCTTGCATCAATACACCTCGAGATGTGCTTCTCCACTGCCTGAAGGGATTGCACGTCCCTTGCATCATCCTGCAACCCAGCAGCTTGAAAGCGCCTCCTTGAACTCTCGATAAGACCTAACCTGCACACAGGATTCTCAGATAAGCAAGCTACCCGACCAAGGTTTTCAAGAGCATCCGAGAATTCAATAGAAAGTAAGATATCCACAAAAAGACCAGCAACACAACCAAAATTTGCAGAGATATCAGATAGCAACCAGGCCTTTCTCGGACCGGGAAAGGGAAAATCTAGCACTTACAAACCAGAGAAATAGAATTAGTCACCTAAGATAGAGTTGTGCTGCTCTGTGTAGAGCTCTAGAATACTTAGAGTCAAGCCTAATGGCATCTTCACATTCCTGCACGGCTTCAACCAGCTTTCCAAGTCCAGCAAGCGCTGCCGCCTTATTACTCTTATAAGGGGCATGATCTGGACTCAAAGCAATGCACTTGTCATACAAAGCTGCAGCTTCGAGGAAATGCCCCATCTTGTACTGCTCATTGCCAGCCCTCTTGATGTCCTCAGGAGAATTCAACTCGTGTGAAGTACCATTGTCTTCACAACCCATTGGCTTCTGGCTTGAGTTGGCATTACTTGGCAAGTTACCAACTAATGAGAATCCATTCACATTATTCGCACATATATTGCCAATATTGCCATTAAAGGAGTTCCCCAAGCATCCTTTCACTTGAGAGCAATCTTTCCTGTTCAGCTGCATGGCAGAATCAAGTTTTTTGACAAGGACATCCCCAGACTTTGAGGAATCATTGGCATTAGGCTTGTTAGTTGAGTTCTTAATGTTGCCACCACCAAAAATATTGCCCATACCTCTTAGATTTGCACACGGTGAAAGCTCCTTGTCATTTAAAACGCTACTACTAGCGATCCTTCTGCTGACATCTTTAATCGTAGGACTTCCAACACTAGAGCTAGAGGAATCTGCAGAGCCATAACCACCAGTTGATGACCTTCTCCATATATCCTTTGCCATCGGACTTCCACCATCAGAGCTACCACCATTGGAGAATGAAGACCTCCTCCCGCCATCTTTGGCAGTAGGACTGCCCCCCATGGAATCTGTAGATCCCTGACTACCAAAAGATGGCCACCTTCTTCCATCCTTGCTTGCAGTTGGACTGCCCCAATGGCAGACAATGCCTCTGCAAAGCCATACCCCTCAACTTGAACATTGCCCAAATTAAAAGGGCCAGAGGTAGAGCTCTCTCTTGGGTTTCTTGCACTCACAGTGGGTTTAGAAGAAAATTGCTCCCCTGATTTGTGCAGTCTAGTACCAGGAGGAAGTCCCCCATTCAAGCTCAACTCTGCAGACTTGTGTTTTCTGCCTCCATCAATGGCCCTTTCAGCAAAACTTGCACATCTCTCTACAGCATTCCGACCATTGTGAGTCTTGATGGCATCAAGATCTACTCTTTTAGTACAAGCTTGGACTGAGCGTGCCACATTCAAATCCATGGAAGTTTGCTTGGCATCATGAGTAGCATTTTCATGCACTCCCTGTGATGAGCCCGAACAGAGTTCCTTCGGAACAGAAACAGGGATCAGGCTCATATTCCTTAGAGGTTTTACAGCATGGCTTAGACTTAGATCCACACCAGACAAAGCTCCAGGTTTATGTGTGTCCTCACGAAAGCTGCCAAAAAGAGACGCCCTGCCATGGGAAACTGGCTCCTTCCACAAACTGTCGGAGCTTGGCTCCAACATGTGATTGAGATTTTTGTTAGCTGCATTATACTTGGAGCCATGAGAATGGCTACATGCATCTCTGTTCGGAGAGTAGAGCTTACTGTGAAGTACACCAACGTACATATCCATGGCACTGGGGTGTTTTCTCCCACCATCTGCGTGACAATTGGCCATAGTACCTCAGTGGGGAACAAGAAATGAAGACTCAGTGGTGTGGCACGTACTCGATGGGAAACACTATGCTTTCACAGGGCCACACAAGGTGTGAGGAGGCGGAGGGCACCCTCCATCCGAAGGCGCTTGTGTGATGCAATCGTCTGCGAGGAGTCACATCAGCATGGACACCTAAGTTGACACAAAGAGGTCAATCAGTACACGAGTGCCAGCAGAGGAGCAATGCAGGTTGTCCAAACTCACCTTCTAGAACTTAGAGGACCTACCTTGCAGAGCTGAAGCATGGAGAGGATGAGCAGGCCTGAACAGCCACAATGCAGGTTATCGTATCAAGCCGTCTCTGGTAGACGGCTGCTCTCCCAGCTCACCCACATGGTAGAAGACAAGCATGAAGAAGATGAGCAAGCTGGGCATGCCCAACCGGAGCAGAAACTCTGTGCGGAAGCAGAGGAGGGTGGAGCAAAGAGGGGACATGAGCTGATGCATAGTGGAGAGAGCTCTACTGGCTTAGAGTTAAGAAGGGAAGTGGGGATGTCGTCTGCAGGGTATCGATTAACTAGCAAGGCAAACAGTGGCTTGCTCGAGACTCGAGCACACATGTAAAATTTACAGGCTTACTTTGCAGGGAAGCTGCAGAAGAGAGGGAATGAGGGTGGGGTGAGGGTGAGGTTTGCTGGGTGTCAGAAAAGAGAAGGTGGGGGTTGGTTGAAAATCACAGAGGCAGAGTGAGAGCCTTGAAGAGGAGGGAGAAGAAGGCACCCTACCTGATGACTCTCTTTCCCTCCCTATAGGCACAAAGCAAAAGCGGGAATTGCAGTAAAAATACAATTCCGCTTACTCATCAGCAATGAGAAACTTCGAAAAAAGGAAGAGAAAACTTTGAGGAGGGAGAACAGGGGAGGAAAGCAAGGCTCTCTTTAAGGGATGGAAAGCAGCGGAAAAGGAGATTTGAAGGAACCCAACGCAAGATTGGAGGCGCCCAATTGCTGGTTTCAGGCGCAGATTGTGAAATTGCGACGTGGGCGCGAGAGTGTGTGTTGTCAAAGAGTTGTGCCTGTGTGAGGGGCGGAGAGGCTGAGTTTAAAAGAATCGAAAGCGCTTGCAAGCATACCGAGTGCCTGGCAACCTGAGAGAGGGAGGGGCGGCGCGGGAGAAGGGCAAAAGAAAGCGTTGTTTTGTTTGCGAGCCTGTGGCCAGCTCCGGGGGGAGGGGACCATCTCATTCCAACGAGCTGGAGCCTGGCGGGGACCATGAGAGCTGGCCTCCATTCTATCCGTCTGCATAGGCTAGCGTAGGTATGTCCAAATTGCCAAAGATCTCTCATTGCTTCTCAAGCTCTCACCTTCAACCTTCAAGATCAAAGAGTCGTGTCAAAGCTGTTTCTCCAATGTCACATCCTTGGATGAAGCATTTAGATCATAGGCTTTTATGCCAAGTGGCAACTTGGAAGTGTTCTCAACTTCAATCTCAAGCTTCAAGTTGAGCCCTCTGTCACACACGTCTGCCCGAACGAATATGAGAATGAGGTAGCAAAAGCTTGTTGGTCCGCGAGTGTGTCCATTATGCAAAAACAATTGGTGCATACCCTTGCCCATCCTTGCGTAATGGCGGACATGCATAAAAGTAGTTGCATGAAGAGAGCTGGTTGGTATTGAGCCGAAGACCTCGCGCGATGAAGCTAGCAGCTTTTTCCATTTGACAAACACCATCTCAAAAACTCTAAATTATAAACAATGTGTCCGTCCGGTGTGACTGCTAGGGCATCCAAAACACCTTTTATGGCGTTGTTCAGTGCCCATGTCTGGCAGGAGCTTGAGTCTAGACTCTCATATGCAAGAGACAAACTTGGCAATGGACACATACACAACTCCCCTTCTTTAGGTGGCATCAAGGAATGGGGTGGCCATCCAAACAAGCTGAGTTCCACTCATGTGCAGCAAACGTCAACATATCGTTCGATTTGGTATCTTTCAAGTTGCAAAAAAGATATTGTATGTGGAAAAGTCTGCATGACCAGAGGAGGGATCATTTTTTCCACAACATGATTTTTGTTGGAGCTTTATGTTCAACTTTTAGATTCCTTATAAGTTATTTCATGCTTACAGACTTTCACTTGTGCATAGGCAGGCCCTTGTTTGTGGGTTGGGCATTCTTTTGCCCTCCTAGTAGGAATTCTAGGGACATGTAAAGTTGCACTAGGGATCATGGTGATTCTTATGGTGAACAACTTGTGGACTAACTTATGGACAAAGCCAATGGTTTTGACATTTGGAAGATCTTCGACTTCTAATTCTTCAACTATTGCTTCAAGACATGCGACTCCCACTTCTTCTACAACTACTTCTAGGCACATATAGGATTTTCACCATGCAATTGAGCATTTCTTGTTTTTCACCATTTATGGCTTTTTGGTGGGTGGTGAGTATATTTGGAGGTTTATTCTAGCACACTTTGTATATTTCGCTAAATGGCTAATTTGCCCACCCGTCCACCTCTCTCTCTCTCTCTCTTCTCTCTCTCTCTCTCTCTCTCTCACACAGCTACTTCTACACATATGCAATAGTACAACTATGCTAATTGGAAATGGTGTTTCTTTATGGAGTCGAATTGATGGATATGTATACATGTAGAAAAACATCGTGGGGGTAGTGTGATTAATGTTACCATATACATGTGGTAGTGATGTGTGTGAACACACTAGGACCATCGGGGCATTTTTTTCGTCTTTGGGAGTTTTTCCCTCGTGCATTGTTTATACGCCATCACTCTATGGCTATCTATCTTTCCATTGCACATAAGTAATATACTCTCTGTTGTGTGCTTTGAGCTTCTTCGTCTTCTCAATGCTCTGTGTGTTTCCCTTCAACCATAATTCCAACAATTGTATCAGAGTAGGTCACGTCCTCCCGGGCTTACTCGCCAGAATGCCCCTACTCGTTTTCTCAAATTTCAACGAGCTTTGGCGAGCGTCAAAACAGGCCGACAAAAACTTTGGAAAATCTTATAGAGCCTGGTATGCTCAGAATTTCATTTCGGGCTCATTTTGACCTCCGTTTCCACTCAACCAAGTCTGCACATGCAATTGTGTCATTTTGTGTAAAATTTTTGTCAGTGCCAATTACTGCATAACAGGTTCCATACAGTCTACTGCGGGTTGTGCTATATAGCACGTGCTGGTCTCACTCAGTTTCTCCTCATTTCGGGCAGTTTTCACATCAGTGCAGGCATTTTTCCATGGCTAACAACAACACAGATGTGTTCAAGATGTTTCTTGTTGAGGAAATATGGATGGGGACAATTACCCTATGTGGGCTTACATGATGCAACATGTACTTGTATCAGAGGGAGTTGGAACATTGTGTGGGGCATTGATGTGCGTCCTGGTACTATGGATGCAAGCAATGTTGAGGATGCTCCAGGTTTTGTTGCCAGAGTTTGCTGTTGTCAGAGCTGTTTTGCCTACGTCTGAGCAGGCTGTTGGGATGTAAGAGATGCGCGGGCTCATGCATTGATTGCATTGTCTATGAAGCGCACTATCACTCCTCACATCCGTTCTCATCAAAATTTGGCAAAACATGTTTGGTTATTCTAGTGGGTCTTTTATGCAAGCCGCAATGAGGCTAAAGTTGCTTTGCTGCGTAAAGAGCTGGAATCGAAGATTATGCATAAGGAAGATGAAATGGACACTTTCCTTGTTGGTGTCAGGGATGTTAATGAGCAATTAATTTCTGCAGGAGAAGTCATTTTTGACAATTCACTTGTGCAAATTGTTCTGGATGCTTTGCCAAATTCTTACCAGACCTTTGCTAGTACTTGGAGACTTATAACCCAAGGAAATCCTAAAGTTGTCAAGTTTGATTCACTATACACATTGTTGTTGCAAGAGTCACTTTCCAAAAAAATCAGGACTAGGCAACATGCAGTTGAACAGCTTTTATTGCAGCTCAAAGAAAAGGTGGGAACAGCAATGTAACCACTTCTTATGGTTCTGCAACGAGTGGCAAAACTTTTGTTCCTGATGCTTTTGCTGGCAGCACTTCGTCTGGCAATTCTGGTGAAAGGGCAAAAAGAAGATGCGTTGCCATTATTGTAAAGCTAATGATTACTTGATCAAGCGGTGTCCAAAATTGAAGGCAAAAGAGGCTAAGAAGAAAGAGGTTGGATCCACTACAGGGTCCAATACAAGTGCAGTGATTGTAGAGTCTTCTGTCAAAGGAGATTGTGATGCTGATGTTGATGCTAAATGGGCATTTACTGCAGAGTGTATGTCAGTTGTTGCAGTTTCACATGTGTGGCATTTTGACAACGGTGCTACAAAGCACATTACCTCACATCGTGATTTGTTTACCTCTATTGAGTATGTCCCTCATGGGAATACGGTGAACTTGTGCCAACCAACACCTCTTATCATGTTCAAGGATTTGGAAAGATTGTGCAACTGCTGCAAATGGTGTTCTTTCACACTTGCTAATGCATTGTATGTACCTGGTAAAAAAGAACCTTTTCTATATCTGGACTTGAAGACTTGGTTGGAGTCCAAAATATTGTGGATGACAGATGTACAGTTCATGATTTTCAATCTTTGGTCATACAACAACCAAAACATGGCTTCCTCCATTGGCTCCATGGACTTTGGCCTAAGGGTTTATGATTATTTGATGGCTATATAATGTAAAGAGGGACACTTTTTTGTCCTTCAAACCATGTTTTCATAAAGCTAGGTGACCCCGGAATGAGCTGGTCACTTGTGAAAACTATTCTAGGTTGGTTAGCTAGAGTTAGTTCAGACCATGCAAACAGAATCAGATAGAGACGTTAGATATCAAAAACACAGACCCAAATGAAGTACGAGACTAGAACTGAAATAGAAACTAGAATGAGATGAACTAAAGTATGTATTCAGATTAGTATAGCTGGAGTACAATAGTATGAGCTAAAGACTACTCTAGCCTTAATGAGGCAAAAGATTACAAGAGCATAATGAGCTCCAAGACACTAGAATCCATGATAGTGGTAAAAGGTAACCTGCAAAATGAATAGTGGCCCTATTTGTTGTTGGATTGGACCTTTGACTGATTGTCTCCTATGTAGTTATCGCAATAACTGAGTTTGATAATTACCAGGTCCTGGTGAGCTTTCGACTAGCGTCTGTTCCCACCATCTACAGTTCTATACTTACCAGCTCATACTGACCTTTCGATTGGCGTTTGTTTCCACCATCTACATTTTCTTACCCCTTTTCTTTGAATTTTGGAATCTTTCCAAATTTTCATTTAGGTCTCTGATTAATCCAGTATGAATCAAGCACTCTTATTCCACCTAACCATCTTTCTTTTATCTAGATCCTTCCTCTTTGTAGGTTTCTAAAGAATCCACGGCAGAGCACTAGAACCCCTCTTGAGCACTAGAACAAACATTCCTCTTCTGAATTAGTTGATAATGATCTTCTTGCTGTAGCTTCTCCTTGTGCTTAGTCTTCATCTCCATTTCATATGGTGTTAAAGCATTCCAAGTCTTCGTGTTAGCATCATACAGAGTGTGTCTACCTTTGGTCAATCTGGGTCTCTTAAGCTTTTGACAAAATGATGCTATTTGAATCCATCCTTTAGAAAGTGACTGCTTGATTTGATTATGTCCTCATACAGTACTTCAACCATCTCTCTGAACTGGGATTCTGAATTTTCTTTGTTTGCTAGCTCTTTCTCTGGGATCTTGGAGGCCTCTACTTTGAGTTGAAGAAGCTCATTAGTGATCTTTATTATCTCTCTAACATGAATGTGCCATTGGACCATCTTAAGGAAAAAATTCGAAGGCATCTGGCATATCATCCACTTGATCCTTCTTCTCAATTCATCATAAACTTCCATGTAGTCCATTCTGCTATGGTTCTCTCATACCACTCCCTTGGGTGATCTACTATCCAGATATAATGTTGGAGAGGGGGAATGGCGGAACACACCTGACACACAAACAAAGACCTCTCTATATAGCTCAAGATATCCACAACACCCCTATCCTCTCAGAAACACCTTCAAAAAATACACTTTACACTAGCAAACCACCGCCTGCTCACTTCCCAATGCTTACACACTCCACAAGATCACCACACAATGCACACCTACTGCCACAGTCCGTCTCTACCCTTGCGTGTGCGTGCGTGCGTGCGCGCACACACACACAAACACTCAATCTCACTCTCTCACACAAAGTACCCCCGGTTCGGGGGGCACACACATCCACACTGCTGGCACCACGGGGAAACACAAGAGCATGAGAAATCGGAGGGGGGAAGGGGAAACGACAACACAACTGGGAAATGGTGGCTTGATACACTTCAGAAGGCACATACAAAGCATGTACTACCACCACAATTGCCATTTTCATGCGAAATTACAAACGGGGTCAACACACACTCCTCTGTCAAAAAACTCCACTCTGGAGGCTTCAAACAACACACAAAAATCCCTTCATTTGATTACAAAAAGACATTTTATAGGGGGGGGGGGGGGGGGGGGGTTCTTCAACTTTAGACAGTGCCCTTAAATTTGTCCATCTAGAATCCATTCTTGGCAACTTTGGAAGGGGGAGTCACTTTGTTTCCATCTGCTCTCTTTGAAGTGGGGGGCACTAGCTTGAGAGAGGGGTACACTAGCGATGTCGCTATTGCCCCTTGGCATTCTATTATTAATATAATTATTATATATTTATTTTGATTTGTTTTGTCTCCCCCTCACTAACCATTTTACCCTTGGTAGGTCACTTGCTTGCTCCTTGTCCGGCTTGGGTCTGGACTGCCTTTGACCTCTCTATCTACCTTTGTGCCAGACCTGACTTGGGGGCCCTTTGCTTTACCCGGCCACTTCCCCTCTCTGTCTTTCTCTCTACTCCCCTTTATGCATGAACTCCCGGCTGCCCTTTGACTGATCTAGACCGGCTTGGCTTTGCTCTCTTGGCCTTGGATCCTCCCCCTCTGTCACTCTCTCTCTATTCCATGCCATGGAGGCACTAGCAAGGTCGCTATTGCTGTGCAGGCTTGCTCTCCAAAAATCCCTAACGGTGCGGGACACCGTCCCTATCAGATACCATGTCATCACTGCGCAAGCGCCATTCAACCACCATCGCCAGCCCTCTCGGCCACTAGTCCAGCCTTGCACCACCATTCACCAAATCTCACGGCGTTGCCACCCATCTCTGCCGCCAAAAGTGCCTACACAGAGCCGCTCAAGTGCCATCATAACCACACGGGAGATCTCCTCTCCCTCTCTCAATTAGTGATACCCATGGAGTGGGTTTGCTCTTGCTCTTATACACCGTTCATCGACACCCTCCCCTGACATACAGTATTATGCTGAGACATGTGGCATCACATGGAGCGCCCTCTCTTGGGGTGGGTTGGGAAAATCCCCATAAACACTGAAAAGTATAACTTATTTGTGTCACTTTATCCCCTTGCCTTTTTTTGCTCGATAGTCAAATGCCTGAGCGGTAAAGCTAAGTCACAACTCCATTGTATTGACTCCAAATCACTTGATCATTGGAAGATTTTGATTCTTCCACGGCCTCAAACCAAGGCCCATACTTAGTGAAAAACATTTTTCACCCTCTTTCACGCAATTGCTCCCCAACTTTAGACTTTAATATCTTACTGCTCTGAATGCGGTCAACCCGGTCCATAATTGGCCCCCAAAAAGTCTTCTTATAGCCATAACTTGTAGTCTAGAGCTCTGATTAAAAAATTCGACAAGACAAGCATGGTCACCAACTCAATCTCGTCACGCCTACTTCCACTGACCCATCTTTAGCCATCTTCCCCTAGTTGTCCTAGCCACTAAGGATCTGCAACACCTTCCAACTTTGAACTGCATTATCTTTCACACGAGGGCTCTATTTGAATAGCCTTCTGAAATGGATTCTAGAGCACATCAATAATTACATTCCAGAACACAAACATAACACTTTGGACATTTGAACTAGCCATCCCAATTGGTTCATTCTGGGGCCTTCTTGGCCTAAAAAATGCATCATGTATACATTTCCACTGCCACTTGCCTACCTAGGGCCTTCATAACTGCTAAAACCCTTTGCCATGCACCTGTGCATACCTCTAGCCCTACTTAGTGCCACTTCTAGCCTCAACCAACTTTGTCTGTATCATCATTTCCCAGCCCCCTCGTCAAACATTCATATTCAACCAAAAGCATATTTACAGAACTTTAGAAACTGGCACACTATTTTGACAACTCAAAGTACTCATATACCACAACCCTATGTATAGGCTATGTACAAGAGCTTCATCTTATTTGCACGCTCCATACTTTAGGTGGGTTTCCACCCCCCTTAGCTACAATTTGATGTACTCAAGCACTAGATCTCTTTCAAAATACACCTTGAGCTGCACATTGTTCACCCTGTGTTTAAGAAGCTTATCATTTTCCCTTACTAGCTAATAGGTCCCATTTGGAAAGGCCTTCTACACTTTGTACAGACCTGTCCACTTCTTTTTGAACTTCTTCTAGAACGTGAAATCCAGGTAGCTATCGTACTTCATCACCAGGTCTCCCTCTTCTATCATCTTGTCAGGCAAGTTTTGATCAAACTTGGCTACCCGCATCTCTCTCTATTTCACATAGTAGTCTGCTGCTGCCTCCCTATCCATTTACAAAGCCTCCAAACTGGCTATCCAATCCTATAAAACCACATGTTGAGTGGAATTGACACGCCACATACCTTTTAAAGAGCCTATTTTTCATGCATTGGCAATATAGCCTTCTTACCATAGACTATCTCAAATGGAGTAAAATTTGTAGCCACCTTGTAGGACATCCTGTATGCCCACAAACACTTCTCTAGATTTTCTTCCCACTCAGTCTCGTGCATATACACATACTTTGTCAACATCGTGATAATTTTCCCATTAGCACTCTCTACCAGACCATTGCACCGGGGATGATGGGGTGAGAAAAACGATGTTGAATCTTTAACTTCTCCAATAATGCACACATTAGCTTTCTCCTAAACCCCTGACCCCTATCAAAAACTAGTACCTATGGAACCCCAAAACAACAACAAATGTTATCAAACACAAATTGAGCTACGACATGAGCATTCACTTCTTTAACAGCTTTGGCTTTGACCCACTTGGGTAGGTAGTCAATGGCTACCACAATATACTTCTTACCACTTGTAGACTTCAAGGTGGACCTATGTCCTCCAAACGCCACTTCTCAAAATCACTTTGTGCGATGATGGCTCCCTGCGACTTTTCCACCAATTTCCTTTTACCTATAGTGTGAAAATTGTGGCATGTTTTGCACCATTAATGCACATCCTTCACTATGGAAGGCCTCCAAAAGCCTGTTCTCAACACTCAAAATAGCACCTAGTCATTACCCTGATGTCCGTTCTCTTCATGGCATTGCTCCGACACCATACCTATCTCTTCCTTGTATAGCACCCTCCTTAGTATTCCGTGTCACCCATAGTTCATCATGTTTTCACCTACCAGTGTGAATTTGCAACAATTTTGCACCACTCTTCTTCTCTGCAACTTGGACAAATCCTTTTGACATTTCCTTGTACTAAAAAATTATCCCACCTCCTTTAGAGTCTCCCTAACCTACATAAGTGGATGAGGCCACATATAGGCCTCCAACATGCACTTTTATTTTGCTACTTGCTAGTGGGTCAGCCTCTTGGTTTTGTTCTCTCCTCACATGCTTGAATTGTACCGCTTCAGAAAATTTTAGCATTTTCTTAATGGCAAAGAACCAGTGCTTCAAAGAATCCCACTTTACCTGGCACTGGCCTAGTAGTTGCTTGATGACTAGAAGTGCATCACCCTTTACCACTAGCCTAGAAATACCAAACTCCAGGCACTGCTCTAAGCCTAAATGCACAGTAAGATACTCTACCTCATTATTGGTGTGGATATCCTCCAAGTTGTAAGCTTTTAAAATTATGACTTTGCCGCATGGGTCATGTATCACCACACCTCCACCTGCCTTCTAAACTACCCTTTGATATGCCCCATCGAGCCAAATTGTAAAAGCATTCTCCAAATTGGGCTCCTCTTTAGCTTCATCCCACACCACTCTTGGATAGACTAGCAAATCAACAACCAAGTGAGACCGAGTCGTGTGGTGTACTTTGAACTCAGACTTGAACTCTTCAGGTCCAACACCCACTTCATGATTGTTTTCAAATGTAGCACTGATCATTGTTTGAATTTTTTTTCTGCACATCACTTTTACCAGGTCATATTTAGGGTATCCACGTCCCATTTGGAAATTTGCTTGCTTTATCTTGCGGCGTTTTCTCCTTTTGCTAGTATCGGGCTGCTCTC
This sequence comes from Adiantum capillus-veneris, assembly GCF_014529385.1. NCBI lineage: Eukaryota > Viridiplantae > Streptophyta > Polypodiopsida > Polypodiales > Pteridaceae > Adiantum > Adiantum capillus-veneris. The sequence continues at coordinate 37,609 of NW_028221436.1, forward strand.
TACCCTTGTACATATTCTCTTAACCTTGCAAGCTCTTGTCTCTCACTCGGTCTTTGTTTATCTCTCAACTCTTGCCCTCTTATTGGTCAAAACTTTGACATACTACTTATCCACCCTGACGATATTCACCCTCGGGACCTCACCTCCTAAATTGGGCGGAGAAGGCTGCACAGGATTCTCCACTGCTTGCTCCCTCGGACCATTAAATTTCCCTTGACCTCAGTCTCTACCAAACATGAGGTAAATGACTCCTCTCTCTTTTGGCAGTTGAGAGCAATCAGGAACATAATGCCCCTCTTCTCCACAATTGTAGCACCTACCTGGCAGTGGCCTTGCCCTGCCCCTTGCTCCTCTTGGATGTCCTCTATCCATCATGCTTAGCCGCAATTCCTCTATCTTCTCAGACAAAGGAGCTTCGACCGTGGAAGCTCTAGGAGTCTCATTGCAGACATTTCTTTTGGGGCAAGAACGTAGCCATGTCCTTTCTCTCGCACTTAAAGCATTTGTGGTACTTATGAAAAGCTTCTAGCTCTTTAGGAGAGAGCTTATTTTTACCTTTGTAAACTCCCCTCTTCTCATTGGACCGATTGTTGTTATTCTTGTTGTTGGAATTTCCATGGGAAGAGTTTTGGGCATTGGTTTTTTCTTTGCATCACTTTTGTATTTGCTTTCAATGGGCTTGGCATTCTTTCTAGCCCCTTATTGGAAATTGATGCAAGAAGCAACCATACTGTGGTGGATTACTTCAGTGATAGAACTAGGCCGTTGTGAGTTGACTTAATCCCGCACAAAATTATTGCTTTTGTTCAGCAAAGTCTATCTTTTGAAAGACAGTATCCTTGAGATGTAGATCCCAAAACTTGTCCACATATTTGTGGATAGACTCATTGAAGAGAAAAATCAAGCTCCACCATTTGGTAAACACTTTTTCCTTTGCATGCTTGTAAGGAATTGATTCATGATGGAAACTTGTAGAATTTTCCATGTCTTTAGGGCCTCACCATTGCCACAAAGGCTAGCCCACCATTGACGACTACACTTCTGGAAGTACATAGCTACATAATGTAGCCCTTAGAGGACTCTGTGAAGCCCTCATGTCCGACGGCCACATCAAATTGTTGGAAGAAGGCCAATACTTTGCTGGTAGCACCAAAGGTGCCATCATAGGTTAGAAAAGGGGTACTCTCTCCTCCCTCTTTGAACTTCTTGAGCTTTTGGAACCTTCACCATGCATGGCAAGATTTGCGATGTCCTCTCCTTTTGTATTCTCTAGGAGAATAGCCATTGCTTTCATCAAAAGAGGAGGAAGGTAAAGAAGAAGGAGAAGAGAGTGACATCTTCCTTTGTTTCCTCTCTTCCCCTTTGAAGTGACGAGGAGAAGGACTATGGGTTGACCATTTCCTCTTGAAAGGAGCTGGCGATCGTCCAGACCGCCGTCTTCGTGGAGCACATCTTTAGAGGAGCTTAGGGATTCCCTTCATTCTCGTTCTTTGGATTCCTCCTCTCTTATGGGAGAGAGTCTTCTTTTGGGAGTCTCATCAAGAGACCTCCTAAGCTCTTTCTCCTCTTGGAGAGGAAGAGAAATCCCATAATCAAAAAGTTATTGGGTAACTTCGGCTTGCAAAGCAAGGTTTCCCATAGCTTGATGCAATCTAGTAATAAGATAATTAACAAACATGGGGGAATCATCATTTGCACCTTCATGTGCAAAAACAAAGTATCAACGTTCATTCTAATCTCTTGATTATTGTTAGCCATGCTAATTAAACTTGTGTATATATTACTTTGTGCTTTGGTACCTTCAAAACCCTTAGTCGCTACTCTTCTTTACCTTTGAAAATAAGTTCTCAAGCAGCCACACCCGTGGTTTAGACACTGTTGATTCACTACAACAAAAAAGGGGACCTTCGACACCGGTTTTGATGCATTTCATCGAAAATCCCGTCTATATACGCGTCTCTACAAATCCGTCGCTATATGCGTCGATATACGGGTCGAAAGGTAATATTATTGACGCGTATATCAACGATTTTAGCGACGCAAATAGCGAGGACCATAACAGAAAAAAATTTCTTGGGCAGAGGACAGGCAGCCTGGCCTGTGCCCAGTGAAAAGATGGACACAGCCATAGCGAGACTGCCTGTCCTCTGCCCAAGAAAGCGAGCAGCACCAAAATCAACCATGCTCCCGCAGAAATTTCGGCAGAGTTCCCTTCGTTTTTACATAAACTTTTAAAAAAAAACCAGATCATGTATACGCCTCCTACATGCTATCCATGTAGGATCTGACATGAGATTTAAGGCCAATGAAAGAAATGAAATGAACTTTGTGCAAAACCATAACCGTACCAACTTAAAACCATAACCATAACGAACTTAATTTGTGCAAAACCATAACCAAATTAAAACCATAACCGGCCATAACCACTTTAATCAAAACCATAATGCAGATAACCATAACCATAAACAAAATTAACAATAACCATAAGAATAACCAGAAAGTTAAACATAACCATAAACAAAACAAGAACCATAACCATGTCTATACAAGAATATGAGAAATAACCATGTCTATACAATGACAATGACAATAACCATAACCATAAGGAAAACAATAACTGTCTGAACAATAACCATAACCATATATATCTATATAAAAAAGAGACACAGAAGCATGTCTGTGTCTCACAAAGCATATATATGAAATCCACTGATGACTAGGCGTCACAACCTGCACATAGGACAAGTCACAAAATTAGTATTGATATTACTTCACATATACTTATTTAATTAAATCAACTCACACATATTAACGTCTCACCTCAAGCGATCAGCAAGACTCTAAGGCCTCCCAGTCTACAGGCTCTCCTGAAGCATCAAGATCATTCAATACTTCATAGATACCTCTACGATATCCTGGCGTGTCGGGGCTCGATGCATCGCAAGATTTTGCGTTTATACTGAGGCGGTCCGCGGCGGGCAACAAGAGAGGCGACCTCTAAACACCCCTCAAGGCTCCCGTGCTGCTCAATTGGGGCTGGGGCAACCACAAGTACAACCCAACAACAAACCCACACAGCCAAACCCAAACAAGATAGGGGCACCACCTAGTTATGGTATGCGAACTAGGACGCAAGAGAGATTTTGGCACAACCAAGAAGATGCACCACACAACACACACAAACAACCTCACACCAAGACACACACTGATGGGGGCTTTTCACAAGCCAAGCTCCCATACCCCTCTTCTCTCGTCCCCACCCCATGAAAACCCCCTCTTAGGGAGGGAGTGATAAAAGGCATTGGAAAAAGTAAGAAAAAAATAAAGTATGATTATGTAAATATATGAGAAAGGTAAAATTGGCCACCTCATGCCTACGGGGCAGCCCATCCCTACCTTGCCTCCTTTTTCTTCACTGTTGCCCCGCCGTGTGTCCCTTTTCCTCTCCTCCACTCAAAAGGTCAACCCTCTCTCTTCCCCTTGTACTTTCTCCTTTCTCTCTCCCCTCAAGCTACCCCACCTCTCACCAATAATGCATTCTAACTCACCAATAATGCACCTAACTCACATGCAACTTATGCTATCTTCCAAAATAGTATACCCCACCCCCCCTTTCTCTCTCCTATCATATCCCATGACCCAAATACCCCCCTCTCTCTCTAAAGGGCGCCATGTCTCTTGTATTGTAGCTAAATAACCTCCCCACACTCACACACACTCAGTTTCACTGAAAAAGGTGTCCAGAGACCCATCCCCACCCAATGGTTACCTGATTTTTCTTGTGTTCATACACATCTGCACACAGATTCACCTCTGAGCACACTCCCCTCTTGTAATTACTTTATTCTCCATGTCACCTCTCACTTTTTTCATCAACCCATCTCTCTCTCTTAGTCTCTCTCTCATGAGACTGCTGTTCTGGCACATATACACACAGCCAGACAAGTGGGGCCCACAGTCACATGGTCTATGTAGATAATGATTTCTTCATTTCTAAATTCTAGAATTTCTCCCCCCCTCCTCCCCTATATAAAGAGGGGTCACCATCACACTACACACACACAACATCACCAAAGAACACACTATGCACTGTGTGTGCCTAGTGCACACACACACACCCACACCATCACCATCACCGCAATCACCATGCTTGTCTTGAGCATGACCTCTACACCCTTGGCTATGGAAGATGAAGGGCAACTAAATGAAGGATGATGGCCATAATCCTCGTGCGAGTCTTCGCCATCAACTTCCACCTATCCGCCATGTGCTCTACCACTCTCTCCCTTCTCATTCCCCTACCCTATGCTCCCCATTTCATCGCCTAATTCTCTAAATAAAGCTTGAGGTTTTGTGAGTATGTTTTCTTGCAATGTTTTGGCGATGTGAGGTGTGCGGAATCGCTAGCTAGTCTTGTGTTTTGGAGTGAGCTTATGTATGTGTGAAGGGTGTGCAGATTCTCCATCCTTTTGTGGTACCTAAGTACTAAGCCGTTATACCCCCTCCCTCACGCTCTCTTCTCTCTCTCTCTCTCTCTCTCTCTCTCTCTCACTTGATCTCATTCCCTTTCCTCTTCATCATTACTCCAAGCATCCATCTCTCTTGGATGAAAAGTTTGTTATGGTGGTGTGTTGTTTGCGTCCTAGCCGCTGAAGCTAGGTGGTGCCCCCTGTTTGCTTTACCATGACAGGCTCGAGGCGCGCCATTCGGTCCCTGGTGTTTTAGAGGCCGTCGGGGTTCGGGGTTCGCTTTGCTCCCGTCATTTGGTGCCCCCACTGAGGATCTTTTCATGAAACCCTTCAGTTTACAAGACTGAAACCCTTAAACTATTGTGAATGGATGAATGGCTAGCAGGATTTGCTAATTGGACGACAGAAGAAGAAGAGCTCCAAGCACAACTAGACGAACTCCGCATCTCCATCGAAGCTCGAGTGCCAGGCGTAACGGTAATTGATTTGCAGTGGAAGAGTGAACCAACACGCCAAACCCAGTGGATATACATAGGCCAAGTGCCAAGAAGAAGAAGGAGAAGGTCGAAACCATGTCCGCAACCTACAACCAACCCACAACAACAAAATGGAAGGAGCTCTACACAATAGAGAATCAACACTATTCTACTTTGAGAATCGGGTAACTCAAGTCACCGAGGTAATTATCACCGTCAGTTTTCAAGTCGCACCTGATGCTGCAGCACAGATAACGGAAGCATTGGCTCACACTCTCACTAGAGAAACTAGGGATCTACTGAGTTTGTTTCAGGAAAGAACACCACCCTCTCCCACAAGCTTGGACAGTGACTAAGCACCTCTAAGCTTCACATGAATCAGTACAACCTACCTCAAGACAGGTCACACATACCAACACGTGTACGCTCAATCAAGGTAATACTGGATTTGAAGGCTCACTACCAGCACGTCATTGACACCATGCCGGGTGGGGAGCGGTTTTTGGAGGTTCTGGCATCAGATCAACCATTTGTCTTACCTTTGGTACAAGGCAATGTACCGTTTGAAGTTTTAATCTATGTCCTAGTATAAGAGGGTATACACGCCTCCTTGTAAAGAAGAAAAAAACTTTTGCAAGCTAAGCAGTGTGTCTTTCTAGCTCTCTCTCAGTAATCATGGCAAGTGTAGCATTTCCAACATTTAAAGGAAAGAAGGGGGAGGATTTGGTAACAGACTTCCTAGATAACTTTGAAGTAGCATGTGTAGTGAGCAACAAAGATACGGATGAATCCCGGGGTAGAATCTTCAAGCATCTCATGAAGCTAGAAGCTAGATCATGGTACAATGCACTTCCACAAGCAACCAAGGATTACTGGGAATCCTTAAAAACCGCTTTTAAGAGGCGCTTTGGGGAGGTACCACTTCAGAAAAGTTGTGGGACAAGTTGAGAGACTTGAAGCAGGAGGGTCTTTTAGAATATGCCACCTATGAGTCCAAATTTGTGGATTTTTGGGCACGGTGGGTTGAGTCACTGGCAACGGGGGAAGCTGCACCCGATTTCCTAAAAAAAGATCGGTTCATGCATGGATTATGGCTGCTTCTCAAGGAGAAGGTGAAAGGTAGATTCCCGGCTACGTACGAGTTAGCCGTTGAGATTGCTCTCCTTAAGGACAAGAAGCTGCGAATGAAAGCCAAAGAAACCGAGTCAACAGAAGTAGGAACATCGCATCGGCCAGCAACCACTGACGGGAGCAAAGCAAACCCCAAACCCTGACGGCCTCTAAAACACCGGGACCGAATGGCGCGCCTCGAGCCTGTCATGGTAAAGCAAACAGGGGGCACCACCTAGCTTCAACGGCTAGGACGCAAACAACACACCACCATAACAAAGTTTTCATCCAAGAGAGATGGATGCTTGGGAGTAATGATGAAGAGGAAAGGGAATGAGAGAGAGAGAGAGAGAGAGAGAGAGAGAGAGAGAGAGAGAGAGTGAGGGAGGGGGTATAGAGGCTTAGTACTTAGGCACCACAAAAGGATGGCGAATCCGCACACCCTTCACACATACACAAGCTCACTCCAAACACAAGACTAGGTGGCGATTCCGCACACCTCACATGGGCAAAACATTGCAAGAAAACATACTCACAAAACCTCAAGTTTTATTTAGAGAATAAGGCGATGAAATGGGGAGCATAGGGTAGGGGAATGAGAAGGGAGAGAGTGGTAGAGCACATGGCAGATAGGTGGGAGTTGACGGCGAAGACTCGCACGAGGGTTATGGCCATCATCCTTCATTTAGTTGCCCTTCATCTTCCATAGCCAAGGGTGTAGAGGTCATGCTCAAGACAAGCATGGTGATTGCGATGATGGTGATGGTGTGGGTGTGTGTGTGTGCACTAGGCACACACAGTGCATAGTGTGTTCTTTGATGATGTTGTGTGTGTGTATTTAGTGTGATGGTGACCCCTCTTTATATAGGGGATGAGAGGGGAGGAATTCTAGAATTTAGAAATGAAGAAATCATTATCTACATAGGCCATGTGACTGGGGGCCCCACTTGTCTGGCTGTGTGTATATGTGCCAGAACAGTAGTCTCATGAGAGAGAGACTAAGAGAGAGAGATGGGTTGATGAAAAAAAGTGAGAGGTGACATGGAGAATAAAGTAATTACAAGAGGGGAAGAGGGGAGTGTGTTCAGAGGTGAATCTGTGTGAACACAAGAAAAATCAGGTAACCACCGGTGGGGATGGGTCTGTGGGCACCTTTTTCAGTGAAACTGAGTGTGTGTGAGTGTGGGGGAGGTTATTTAGCTACAAGACAAGAGACATGGCGCCCTTTAGAGAGAGAGGGGGGTATTTGGGTCATGGGATATGATAGGAGAGAGAAAGAGGGGGTGGGGTATACTATTTTGGAAGATAGGGTAAGTTGCATGTGAGTTAGGGTGCATTATTGGTGAGTTATAATGCATTATTGGTGAGAGGTGGGGTAGCTTGAGGGGAGGGAGAAAGGAGAAAGGACAAGGGGAAGAGAGAGGGGGTTGACCTTTTGAGTGGAGGAGAGGAAAAGGGACACACAGCGGGGCAACATTGAAGAAAAAAGGAGGCAAGGTGGGGATGGGCTACCCCGCAGGCATGAGGTGGCCTATTTTACCTTTCTTATATATTTACATAATCATACTTTATTTTTTCTTACTTTTTCCAATGCCTTTTATCACTCCCTCCCTAAGAGGGGGTTTTCATGGGGTGGGGACAAGAGAAGAGGGGTATGGGAGCTTGGTTTGTGAAAAGCCCCCATCACTACGACAACCACCATTCCACCACCACCACCGGCTCTTGGGGTAAGAGATGACCAACAGGATATGTTGGCCCATATTACTGACCAGCTGCAGAATTTGTCTGTCCACTTAATACAGCGAGGGAGGAGTCAAGAAAGAGATCAAGACCCTGGAAGAGCACGACGACAAAACAGAGAGTATCACTGCTACAACTGCGGAGAAGATGGTCATGGTATGTACTACTGTCCCAAACCACAATAAAACTATAATAGAGAAGGTAGGAGGAACCAATTGTCACCCCTAGAGAAAGAACACCCCCACCCCGAGCACCAGCCCCACCAACACAAATTCTACGTCCGCCACAATCACCACTTACAATCATCCTACGCCCACCACCAATTGGTACCCCCACACCAAGTATCATTGGTCTTGCAGAAGAGGTCAAAATGAGTGTAACAGAAGAAGGATCAAGTAAGAAGACTATTCAAAGAACTCAAGCAGTGGAACAAGAGGTTAAAGAATCAAAAGATGCTACCCAGGTGGGGGAGGTAAGTCAAGAAAATTGTGTTACAAATGTGAGTACATCTTTAACCTTGAATGAAATAGGCACCAAAGCGATCAATCGACAGCATTGGGCAGTAAGCGTAAGAAGGTGTAAAGTGTTGATTAGGCCTCGTCAGAGTAAGAGGAATGAAAAGGGCATGAAAGATACAAGAGAAGAGGAAAACCAGCCTGCTAGCAAGGCTTTGCAGAAGGTGGACAACATATCAATCAAAGGGGAGGGCTTTGAAAACGGAAGCCTGTGCACCAGCATGGACCCAGGACAGTGTAGCAAGCTAAAGGAATCTTGCATCAAGGCAGTTTCACTTGAGGACCATAACGAAGAGGTAAGTATGACTGAAGGTTTGGAGTTGGATATTTCTCCAGAGGCTTGGCAGCCGAGCAAGACTTTATTGTGTAGTGTTATAGACTTAGAGATGGGTAATGCCTCTAGTCTACTGAAGGGTGTTATAAACTTGGAGATGGGTAATGCCTCCAGTTTATGTGAGGGTGTTCAGAGTAAGTTTGATGATCAATATGCTGCCAACCTTTTAAGGATGTTACAAACTCCTCCACAACACAGCATTGTGTTTGCATGGGATGCATCAAACTTATGGCTATGGCTAGCTGCTCTAACATATAGAGAAGATCATCATGGAGATAAGAGCAAAGGAGCCATGGATAGACAAAAGCCTAATAGAATGCAAGAATGAAGACCTCATTCGCAATTTGGTACAATTTTTTACAAATAGCGCATCCTCTTTTTGGAGAAAGGTAAGTGGATTACGCTTGAATTTAAGCCGCAAGGTAGGTGGCTTGCTATTAGCATCAGTAAAGGAAGCTGACATGTTTGAGCACACCCAAAAGAAGCATGATATGCTTGCAGTTTTTTCTAATGGCAGTAAGCAGGACTCTGAAGACAACTTGAGCTCACCACACCAACAAGGCGGCCATATATGGTGGATTCTTGGTACACTCTTGGGAATCATAATTTTCATTTCTATCTTTGCAGGAGCCAAGATGCTCATTTCCCCTCTCTCTACTGGTGGTTACAAATTTGATCCAATTTGGCATGCAAATTTTTTTGTTCGGACACTGCAAACAATGATCCTATTTTTCACTTGGGATCCAGGAGGACATTGGCACAAAGTTCTGGAAGCCATGGGCTTCCCCTTTAATCAACCAACACTATTCCAAGGAACAAGTTATCACTCGGATCTGTTACAGATTCATGAATATCCCAGAAATCTCGCCAATGGCCAAATGGAATGGCTAGTTCAGAAGGCAACTCGATATCGGATCCTACAGCTAAGTGGAAGAAGAAACAAAGCTAGAGACATGAATGCCTCTAGCCAAAAGGGGAGGGCTAATGATGGGGGCTTTTCACAAGCCAAGCTCCCATACCCCTCTTCTCTCGTCCCCACCCCATGAAAACCCCCTCTTAGGGAGGGAGTGATAAAAGGCATTGGAAAAAGTAAGAAAAAAAAAAAGTATGATTATGTAAATATATGAGAAAGGTAAAATTGGCCACCTCATGCCTGCGGGGCAGCCCATCCCCACCTTGCCTCCTTTTTCTTCATTGTTGCCCCGCCGTGTGTCCCTTTTCCTCTCCTCCACTCAAAAGGTCAACCCCCTCTCTCTCTTCTCCTTGTCCTTTCTCCTTTGCTCTAGGTGGATCCACTACTATGGCTTTTCCTTTCTCTTCTAGCCTTATGATGTTTAAAGGTCAACCCCCTCTCTCTTCCCCTTGTCCTTTCTCCTTTCTCTCTCCCCTCAAGCTACCCCACCTCTCACCAATAATGCATTCTAACTCACCAATAATTCACCCTAACTCACATGCAACTTATGCTATCTTTCAAAATAGTATACCCACCCCCCCTTTTCTCTCCTATCATATCCCATGACCCAAATACCCCCTCTCTCTCTAAAGGGCCATGTCTCTTGTCTTGTAGCTAAATAACCTCCCCCACACTCACACACACTCAGTTTCACTGAAAAAGGTGCCCATAGACCCATCCCCACCCGGTGGTTACCTGATTTTTCTTGTGTTCACACACATCTGCACACAGATTCACCTCTGAGCACACTCCCCTCTCTCCCCTCTTGTAATTACTTTATTCTCCATGTCACCTCTCACTTTTTTCATCAACCCATCTCTCTCTCTTAGTCTCTCTCTCATCAGACTGCTGTTCTGGCACATATACACACAGCCAGACAAGTGGGGCCCACAGTCACATGGCCTATGTAGATAATGATTTCTTCATTTCTAAATTCTAGAATTTCTCCCCCCTCCTCCCCTATATAAAAAGGGGTCACCATCACACTACACACACACACAACATCACCAAAGAACACACTATGCACTGTGTGTGCCTAGTGCACACACACACACACACACACCATCACCATCACCGCAATCACCATGCTTGTCTTGAGCATGACCTCTACCCCCTTGGCTATGGAAGATGAAGGGCAACTAAATGAATGATGATGGCCATAATCCTCGTGCGAGTCTTCGCCATCAACTCCCACCTATCCTCCATGTGCTCTACCACTCTCTCCCTTCTCATTCCCCTACCCTATGCTCCCATTTCATCGCCTAATTCTCTAAATAAAGCTTGAGTTTTGTGAGTATGTTTTCTTGCAATGTTTTGCCCATGTAAGGTGTGCGGAATCGCCACCTAGTCTTGTGTTTTGGAGTGAGCTTGTGTACGTGTGAAGGGTGTGCGGATTTGCCATCCTTTTGTGGTGCCTAAGTACTAAGCCGCTATATCCCCTCCCTCACTCTCTCTCTCTCTCTCTCTCTCTCTCTCTCACTTGATCTCATTCCCTTTCCTCTTCATCATTACTCCCAAGCATCCATCTCTCTTGGATGAAAACTTTGTTATGGTGGTGTGTTGTTTGCGTCCTAGCCGCTGAAGCTAGGTGGTGCCCCTTGTTTGCTTTACCATGACAGGCTCGAGGCATGCCATTCCGTCCCCGGTGTTTTAGAGGCCGTCGGGGTTCGGGGTTCGATTTGCTCCCGTCAACACAAACTGGACCAGAGAGAGCTAGAGCAAAGGAAGAGAGAGAGAAAAGGATCTTGCGTAATACCTTATTTGTGACTTGCAAATCGAGATGGTTCGTTATGATGCTATCGTAGAACTTGTATAAAAGTCACTCAATGCTTAGTGATTACTAAACATTGCCAAAACACACACACACTGTCTTACGGTGTGGGAGACCTCTCACCACAATACCCTCTTACAATGAATACAAAACTGGCAATGAAAAACACACTAAAACACTTTCTAAAATCAAGATCAACCGATAAAAACTCAAATATACAAGTCACCTTGAATTCACCAAACTGTATTGCACAAATGGAAGGACGAAGATTTGAACGTCGAATCATGCCTTTGATGCACCAAACCTCAATTTATTGATGATGAAGGAGCATATACAATAGTGGTTTTGAGATTTGTGGAACTCTCGCTCTCTCACTTGCAATGTGTAGCTCGAAGGCTTCTCTCACACCAAGAGTGAAGCTCACAAGTGGTTGCTACACCTAAGTCTCTCCTCACGCATAGAGTGTTGGGGTGCTATGTGAGATGTTGGAGGTTGTTTTACAAGAAGGAAAGGGGCCTATTTATAGGTTGGAGACCCCTCATTAAGATTATTGAAAATCCTAGTTTACAAGCTAACAAATCAGGATTATGATTTTTTTGAATATCAAAACATTGCGGGCCTTGTTTGTCTGCTTGAGTCATGGGTGTGGGCTCAAAAGAGAGCATTATTGATGGTAGATAAGGTGAAAGTAAGTAAAGAGAGAGAGAGAGAGAGAGAGAGAGAGAGAGAGAGAGAGAGAGTTACTATACACATGTCTTGAGGCGAGGTGTCTTTTATGGTTAGGTCAATGGCTATTTTGTGTTAGTGTGTTAGTGGTTAGTAATCACTAGAAAGTTATTGTTACATTTACAATGGGTAGAATGAGGTGGATGGTTGAATGAAGTGAGCAAATCCTTGTGATGGTGAAGCTTTGAAAAAGCTTGAACTCACCCTTGTGTAGATTGTGGAAAAAATGACCGCTAGTCTTCTTCTTCTTCTTCGCTTCTTTACGCCGCCGCCACGGTTGACCACCACGATGAAAAGAGGATTTGTTGATGAAAAATCCTCAATTTGCAGAAGTTATCATGGTTAAGATGCTGAATTTTAGATATTTTTAGGAGAGGTAAATGAAATTGTAACATAGAAGCAATAGAGAGAGACATGGAGAGGGTGTATGTATGTAGAGGTTCATAAAAGAACTATAGGGATGAGAGAGAAGGGTAATGGTGAAGAGGGTGGGAGAAGCCATGGAAATTTCAGGTTTGAGTGAGGGAAGGAGAGGGAGGGATGTGTAAGAGTGAGTAGGTGTGTGGAAGGGTGAGAGAAGACTAAGGGCTACTTGTGAGAAAAGTGGGCAGACTGGGGTCCACTCAAAAAATCATAGCTCACCGCTGGTAGCTCCAAAAATCATGAAAACATTTGAGGTGATTATTCAGAGCGTGGGCTACATTTTATCTTTTGACCACCGCTCCAAATTTGCAGTGGAGATAGGTGCCAAAATTCTCACCAAAAAGCCTGTTTTTTATGCCTGCAAAAGTCTTTTAGTGGCCCCCTCCTTTGTTGAATTTGTACAATGCATCCAAGAGTGAGCCCCTCCTTTGTCATATTATAATACAAAGCATCCAAGTTGCCCTTGATCCATGCATGGAGGAGGATTATTGGTGAATAAAGAAATATATACATGGTGGGACTAGTGTATGGACTATTCATAGACTTTAGCTCAATGAGCACATGGTGTTAGAATAATGAGTAAAAATAATAATAAAAATATGGAGGAGTTATGGATATGGAAAGATATTGGAATCATATGATATGGTCCCTCCTTGAATTATTTTGGGTGAAAGAGGAAAAGGTATGCAAGTAAATAATATAATAAACGTAACCAATGAGTAGAAATCAATTTTTTGTTTTCACGAGGGTGAGGGTGAGAATGTGGGAGTGATTTGTATAAAGTAAAAATATGAGGTTAGAGTATGTACATATTGGCAAAAAATATAATTATGGTGTAAGAGGATGAAAGAAGGTGTACATAGGTTTAATAAAACACACACCTAAGTAAAAATATTTAAATAAATACCAAAATAATTATGAAAAAATCTCTATATTTAGGCCATATATAAAATGAAATATTTACTCACAAAGAGGCCATAATATACTTTTATTTTTTTATTTTTTTTATTTTTTTGGCTCAACTAGCCCAGTGACTAGCTAGCTGAGGGTTTTAAGAAGATATGGGAAAAGCCCCCTAACTCACACACGTCTATGTACAGGGAAATGGTAGGGATAGCCATAGCGTGTGGGTGAATTTGGTAGGGTGGAGTAACTTACTATGGCAATTATGGAGAGCCGGAAAACGGCTATCATTAGCCCTCCCCCAGGATGATGGTATATTCATGTACCATCATAGAGCATCTTTTCCAAAGAGAGTGCTTCAGAGTCCTTGACGAGATCTTCATTGTTTGGCCCCTCAGAATTTTGGTTGGAGTTACACTCATGCTTCATGTAACAATACTTACATGAGACAGCGGCCTTTGGACAGATCTTTGGTAGATCCTTTGGTAGAAGGCGACTCAAATAGGGCTTCAAGCGATACCCGTTTACCTTCCTGGAGTGCTCTTTACCATTCAAGTCCATAAGCGGATAGTAACTAGAACTGAAAGCCTTCTTGACTATGTATGGCCCTTGCCATCTAGTTTCAAACTTGGCATCAAAACGATTGTCAAGTCGATTGTCATACCTTAGCACAAGCTCTCCTTCCTTGATGCCTTTGTCCTTCAGTTTCTTGTCGTGCGTTTCTTTCCCTTGTGTGGCTTTCCTCTTGTAGCACTCATACGCTGCTTCTCTTTTCCACTCAAGCTCCACTAACGTAAGAAGTCAATCCATCCATACCTCTTGATCATCTGGCTCCTTTGCCATGAAGTCGCATTGTTGGAATGTTGAGCTCGATAGGCTGCAAAGCCTCTTGACCATAGACCAAGTGAAATGGTGTGAACTCCGTGGCTTCCCTATATGTGGTTCGATATGCCCACAAGGCACCATCCAAGAAGTCATCCCATAATTTTGTCTTGTTTTGCACCATCTTTCTAATGATTCCTGCAATGACACCATTAGCCTTCTCCACCAAACCATTTGACTGTGGGTAGTATGGTGTGCTATGATGATGTAGAATGTGAAGCTCTTCACAAACTTCTGTGAGCAAGCCCTTCCTAAACCCTGGACCATTATCAGAAACAATCTCCAAAGGTGTGCCAAATCTGCAACAAATGTGATTGTACACAAACTTGCTAACTGTCCTCTCATTCACTCTTGCCACACTTTGAGCTTCCACCCACCTAGTCATATAGTCTACAGCCACTAGAATGTAGAGTTTACCAATTTTTGTCCTAGGCAGAGAACCCATAGCATCAATGCCCCACTTTTCAAAGGGTCCATTTGCAAGCACTATTTGCCTCGGGCCATGCACCAACCTTCTATTTCCATTTATCTGACAATTGTGATAGCTTTTACACCAATGTTGAACATCCACATGCAAGCTTGGCCAAACATACCCCGCAAGCAAAATCTTCTTCATAGTTGATTCTTGGGCAAAATGACCACCACATGCCTCTTCATGCAAACCTTTTAGAATGGCTGGAATTTCCTCGATAGTTGGTACTCTTCTGCACACTTGATCTTTCCCTCTTTGATAGAGGGAGCCTTCTAGGAAGAGATAGAAACTTGCCTTCTTCATGAGTCTCCTCTTCTGAGCCTTCGTGAAGTCTTGTAGAAACTCACCTCCAAAATGTAGCCAATAATGGGAGCCAATGACTCCAATCCCTGGTATCTCGTGTTGACACTGCTGCAATGATGACAGCACTTCTAACACATGTAAGCTTGTTGTGCAAAAAATAAAGGCATCTAGTTGGAAAAAAAAAGTTGCACTTCTTCAAACTGATTAAACATCCTACGAAACCCATGCACCCTTCCT
>NW_028221436.1:53121-100181 GCF_014529385.1 Adiantum capillus-veneris
TAATAGGATATGCTCCCAACCCCGCTGGCATTACATGAAAATCAATCACTGCCTTTGCATCATATGCTTCCACTTTTAAGCTCTTTACAACACCCAAACATTTTACTTTTTGATGGTTTGTCAATCTAATCCGGAAGCCTGACACCCCAGTCACTGTAAGACACATCTTCTCAACGCATGAGTGTGTTATGACACATATTTGGGCTCCGCTATCAACATAACCTTGTCCCAAATTTTTTTCTTTTATGCCAACACCTGTACTGAACCTCTCTCTGGCTCTTTCTCCATTGGGTTAACCATCCTCTTTCACTGTCGCTTTAGCTTAGGCACCATCTCTATAAGCTAGCCAAGAGTAACATCTGCCTTCCTGCTTGTCAAATCCTCCTTCAAGTCATAGCTTAATTGCCCATCCCCTAGTGGAAAATCTGAAACATGAGACTTGCGACGAGCCCTCCTTTTTCTCTTGGCCTTGACATCCTCGCCTTCATGGCTCTTTTCCTTCTTCTTACTAGGACCTGAGGCACTTCTTCCTTCCTTGTCCTCTGTGGTCCTCTTCCCAATAGGCATCACTAATGTATCCTCTAGCTTTGATGCCTTCTCCAAGGTGACTACACTGATCACTTTTGTCTTTCCCTTTTCCTCATGGGTTAATCCATTGGTTCCTTCTTCTCCCTTGATTTCGATGCCATAATCATTTGACCTAGTTAGCACCTGTCTTGGCAATGGATACATGTCTCCACCCATCCTTGGTGGCTTATCACATTGTGGGCTGATGTGGCCCAACTCTCCAAAATTATAACATATGGGCGTTTGCCTCCAGAACCTACCAATGCTTTGTCCAACACCATTCCTAGGTTTTTCTTAACCTCCTGGCTGATTTGCAAGCCTCCCTCGACCTCGATTATTTCCCACTTGACCTAGCATGTTTACGCTGAGATTCTTCATTAAATCTACCACTTGCCTCATGTCTTGCCTTAGCCCATCATCTTCCACTGCTGTAGTGACCACTGTTGGCATAACTTGAGGAATAACAGGAACCACTGGTTCATGATGAACCCCTGGCATGCGACTTTGCAAAGAATAAAGAATCCATAAGCTGAAATTCAGACCTCATGGACAAAGACTCTACTCCTAGCTAGCTCATTTTCCTCAGCTTCCACTCTTTGTTCCTTGCTACCTTTAGTGCATCTTCATATGTCCTAGGTTTCTTTAACTCCACTCTCCAACGTATATTCTCCCAAAGACCAGTCAAGAACCTGTCCCTCTTCATCATGTCAAGCGGGGTACTTGTGGTGCTAAGGCCTTGCACATCCGCTCCCATGCCAATGAAAACTTACGTATGTACGCATCTACTGGCTTACCTTCCTTTTGCACCAAACCTTGTACTTGTTGCCACACTTTGTCAGGATCTTCTATCTTCACAAACTCCACTTCCAATCCATGCCTTAGATTGTCTCAACTCAATCTTACAGGTGGATCAGCCACACACAACTCCTCTTCAAATGCTTTGGACCAAACTCGTGCATCACTCTTTAAACAAATTTGGAGAAGACGTAATATCTGCGCCAGGTCATGAATCTGGTTGCTAATACAGGCAACCTCCATCTTTTCCAAAAAGTCTTCCACATCTTCATCACTTCTTCCATGAAACTCCGGATAAGAGAAAGCCATGGCTACCCAAGTTATGATGCTTTGAGAACCCCTTCGAGCACACGTGCAAGAACCCAAAACTTTTGACTGACTCAATTCCCAGAAACTTCAATGGAGCTCAACTTTAGATAAGGACAAACACATGCACATCAAATGAGTTTTCATAGTTAATCATCGGAATTACAACAGGCAATGGACATTCCCGTATCCCTCTTAATCTTCTTGGCCCGAACATAAAGACTATGCGTTGCTGGAAAAAAATCTTCTTGGACACATGAACATTTATCTGAATTCTTTGAGTTAAATGAAAAGGGGTGAATTAAGGGCCATTTTGATCATCCATTAAAGTCAACCATGAAGCTCCCAAAAAAGCACACCTGTCTTATCCTCTGATTTTGCCAAAATTTCAGCAACATAACAACATAAATGGCTTAAAAGACCAAAAACCAACCATCATAACTTAGAAAAATTTTGGCAGAGTTTCCCCAGAAGTAGACCAGTAAGAACCCAAAATATAAACTGTATATGTATATATAAACTGCCAACAATAGAACCCGAGCATCAAGTAGAAATCACTAGTACATAGCCTATGGCGAGGTCACGAAAAGGGTGCTCTAGCCACCTGTATCACAGAAAGGATCTCACATTTGAGAATCCCCCAGCTCAATAAAACCTCACGCTATCGACCCTCTCACGAAGGCTTATGCAAATCTCGTATAGTCAAGTCTCATAAATGACTATCTTCCAGACCAAGTCCCAGAAATGGCTGGGACTGCCAAATAAAACCAAGTATGGCTCCACAAAGGCGTACAATGGCAGTTTCCACAAGTAACGTACAATACCAACAGACAATGCGTTCAAACAGGCGCCAAAAGATGTATACCCACGGCAACTGCAAGTGACTCCCACTGTCAGTGTAACACTCTACTCCAGCTACCTGTACATGTGTAAATCACCTGTACCTATCCTTGTAACCTGTAATCTGCAATCTGCCACCTGTAATCTCGAATCTCGAAGCTTGAAGCTCGAAGCAGAAGGTACTCGAAGGTCGTTCTCCGTGGGGGCGCCAATAGAATGTGAGCGGGATGGAAACACACACAACGCCTCTATAATGACCCGACACACACTCTTGGGATGATACACACACACACTATGGGGCACCACTCGGCTTATACAACCCACCTGGCCGAGACAGGGAACACACCGATGGAGTGAGAGGAGACCTGTAATCTGCAATTTGCCACCTGTAATCTCGAATCTCGAAGCTTGAAGCTCGAAGCTCGAAGCAGAAGGTACTCGAAGAAGGTCCTCCGTGGGGGCGCCAATAGAATGTGAGCGGGATGGAAACACACACAACGCCTCTATAATGACCCGACACACTCTTGGGATGATACACACACACACACACTATGGGGCACCACACGGCTTATACAACCCACTTGGCCGAGACAGGGAACACACCGATGGAGTGAGAGGAGAGAGACTACCCATTTATCCACTCCACACAGAGAGATACACACACACACACACCCAAAAAACTCAGCTCAAAAGAGGAGAATTTCTGATGTTTAGATACAATTGAGCTTGGGCCAACACCAATGGGGCAAATAGCTCACACAATATGGGTAAAGTATGCCAGATACAATCACAAATTGGAGCAAAAGCTTCGCTCATAGGAGAAACTTACGCAGCCAAAATAGCAGAAAAACAGTGAGGAATTTGGCAAAATGGATAGCGCCATCCCGTCCGGAACGGCCCAAAACCCCAGTCTACAATGTCAAAGTGCTCAAATCCGACCTAGGATGAGCAGTTTATGGCCAAAACAGGCTCCAAAAACAGCAAAACCACAGTTGCGGCTGTTCCTCGTCTTCTCTCCACGTTTTTTCTGGTCTTCTCTCATGTTTTTCAGTTCCCACACTTAGCTTTTTTAATTGGGCACCTTTGGCCTTTTAGTTGACCTCAAACGGACCCCGAACAGGCCAAAAAGTGGCCTCGCAGTGCATAGTTGTCACCTTGCTGCGTCCATCCGCACACCTGGCACTCACCTTTTTCCAATAATGCATCCCGCCACCACGTGAAGTGGCCCCAAAAGATGGTCCCTATGATGACATTTTGCATAATTCATCACAAAAAAACAGCCACGTTGTGTCCGTACTTACCTACGTGTAAGTATTGACCCATTCGACCTCCTGACGCCACTAGGTGCCATCTGACGCACCTGCTTACCTCATGCCGTCGGCCCGCGGATAGCTTCCTCGAGAAGTTTTACGCGCTACCAACTCCTCGTTATTGTAGAAAAAAACACACTAATACTGGTGACAGTGAAAATCGATGCACTATGTACATGTTGTCCTACCTGTACACATGTGGGCCCCACGTAACCACCTGGCTTTGGAAAATGGGCAATCCTTAATTTGATGCACCATGCATGTGTATCTACATATGCATAATCACTTCTTCCAAAAAACTCCTGACAGCGGGAATCCATATTTCCACCTGCGTTTTTTGCTTCCTCCATTGGCGATCACCTGCTGACTGCTAGCGCCAACCATTTCTGGACATTTTTGTCGCGGAACTCCAGATTACTTGCGTTTTTTGCTACCCCTTGCGTTTTTGGTGGACGTTGTGTTTTCAGCGGAGGGGGGCAACGCCAGCATCAGCCAACTCAGATCTTTACCCCACCATCTCGGCATCCAGTGCCTTGCCGACCCGTATCCTCTCCGTTTCCACCAGATTTCAGCCATATGCACCTACTGTTTTCTTTGTTTTCAGCCCACCTAGGGTTGTGCCAAGGATTCACCATCCTCCCTACACCCTCTGCACCGCTGCAGACCCTGCTGGGAGCGTTCGAGCACGCTGAAAATCGCTGGACAGCAGCGTTTTCATCACTTCGCAGTTGCATTTTTGGGTGGACAGCAGCCTCTCGGCTTGTGTTTTTCATAGAGGATGAAGTTACCTCCTGCCAGGACACCATCCGATGGCGGTCCGTGCAATCTCTCAGTGACTGCTACAGTACACGGTATCTTCGACATTGGCATGGTCATCTACGGGCGTACGATCCTTGGGAGATCCATTCATTCCAGCCATCATTCGGCGGTTGCGCACTCCAGAGGGGGTGGTGACTTGTGGTTTGCTTTGGACATACCTATGCACTCATCAAAGGAGTTCACACGAGATAAGGACATGCTCATGGCATATGGGATTCCGACATTCCAGAGAAGACACCACCATCTTTGGTGGACCGACACTTGGCACTTGACCTCAACACGTCAGATCACCAAGTGCGCTGTAAACGTCCTTCGAATCAAGGAAAGCCAAACTAAGTAGTATGCACTGTAGAAGCTACCGTAAGCTGCAGCAGTCACTGGTAGACTGCACCGGTCACCACTGGATGGTGTCCTCTCAGTAGGTAGGGTAATCCAAGATGAGGGGAAAGCCAGACTCAACACTTTCGTTGTGAAGGGCCTCTCAGAAGAGGTGTGGTCAGACCAAGCTGTCTGCACCATAATCATCCTCTATGAAGAAGGGAAGGCAGACTGAACAGTCTGCGCTGTGAAGATCCTCTGAGAAGAGGAAAGGCCATACCAATCTCTCTGCGCCATCTTGCCTGTATCTGCTGCCTCCAATCCCCTGGTGTCGATCAAAACAAAATCCGCGCCAACAACGCCACCAAATCACATCTCAGTGTGGCTCTCAATGTGAATGAGCTGGGAGTGGCCTATTGCCCAGGTCGGGGGATAGAGACTGTTGTAGGTTACCGACGATGAGTGTAAGCAACTCTGAAGGTAGCAATCCAAATGATCAGGAGTGTAGAAGAGCAAGTGCACTACCATCCAAGCCAAGCTCCAAGTGACTCCGGATGTAGTAGCGGGATGATGCCTGATCTCCCGCATCTCGCGAGTAAACTCTCCAAGAGAGTCTAAAGAATTGAAGTCCCACTCCACTCTGTAGATCCAAGCAGTGAACTTGTCCAAGAAGAGATCCAAGATCCTCTCCCTAAGTCCATGTAGGATTGCTACATCTGGACTTCCTGGAGTTTCACAGCTTAGCCACCTGGCCACAGTGGGTTACAGGTCTAAGCATTTACAGGCTTCTGGTCATTCTCATGACGGTTCCTGGGTTTCCCCATTTTCTCCATACGGTTTGACTACAGACACCACAAATCCTATTGAGCATGACACTTGTAGGTCTATTTGGCACTTCTTTCACGACAAGGAGTTGTTTTCACACTGAGTTCGGGACCTTCACGCAGTATCTTCACACTTTTGACGAAGTACAGCAGTTTGCTACACTACTCATGACGACACTATCCCATAAAGATCTCTTGAAGGTTGGGACACCCCAAAATGCTACTACACTCGCGGAGTTCGCCGGAGTATCCTTCAGTGGACATCGTAGCAAACGTCTTCATCATTTGCCTCACATCTTCAGCTTCATGCAGTTTGTTCAGCATCAGGTGCCGAGAGGGGGTGTTAAGACTTATACCACTCTGCTGCTTCACAGGTCTAGGACATGCATGTACGGCTTGTGTGCCTCTGGGCTGGCCACCCTTTGCATATGTGTATAGACTGCACTGTCCCGATCGCCCACTTCTGGGCCAGCCGCCCACCTTGTCCGAGCGCCCTCATATATCTCATATTTCATTTATTTCTTGTTGGGTCATGGGGGATTTTTCCAGGCTTTGCCCTACTTCCCCTTGGGCACCTATTTATAGAGCCAGGGGGGTACCCACTTCCACACATCATCTGATCATTGTACAGGTAGTCAATGGGGGGTTGATCGCCCCCTTTCCCCATCTCTAGCGATTTGTGCTCTCTCTCTCTCTCTCTCTCTCTCTCTCTCTCCTCTCTCTCTCTCTCTCTCTCTCTCTCTCTCTCTCTCTCTCTCTCTCTCTCTCTCCCCCGCACGCGCACTCTCACAGAAGCTACCCACAGGTCCTAGGGCACAAGGAAAGAAAGGAAAAGGGAATCAGGTGGTATATCAGATTACCTAGATCTAGGTGAGGTGCTTGTGGACACGGAGCGTGAGGAGCAACTTGAAGTGGAAGAAATCGAGAAGATTCTCATTCCAGAACAGATAATGGCTCACATGGAAAGAAAAGTGAAAGGTAAAGTGATACGGTTCTTAGTTTAAGAACAATCCGGCATTTGATGCGAAGTATATGACAAAGGAACTAGTAGATACTCCTCGGATTTGGAACTTTACCTTGACGCTTTTAGTCTAGATTCGACTATTCCAAGAGAAGAGTTACTCTGCTCTTTTGTCACAAATTACCTACATGGAATAAAGTCACAGATCTCCTTTGGATTTCAAGGATACTGATGGGACTGACAGTACTTCATTGAATGACTTTATGAAAGAAGTACTTTGAACTAGGAAATGAATATGTTATATATGCTCTCTCATGTGAGTAGTGTTTTGAGTGCATATTTGAAAGACGAAATCACTGCAGCATTTCAGTCTTGTTCTCCAGAGAGATGAGATGGACATGATAGTAAAAAGATTTAGTCAATCAAGACATCTGCAAGAGATCAGTAACAGATCTAGATAAGATTGCTAAATACGTTACAATAGATCATCCAAGATCTCAACGGGGATAGTGATGTGAATGTGGTTTGAATGTTCAATGTGAACTAAGTGTGTGATTTGTGGACTGCATGCTATGTGGATGTATTGTCTTGTGGGGTTGGTCATGGGCATGGTTTGCTTGATGGAAATGTGAAATGAAAGATATGAAACTGACAGTACCAAGATTTAGTAGATCAAGACATCCATGAAAAGATTATTGACAAATCTGGATGTGATTGCTAAATGGTTACAATGATTAGGATTTGTATATGAGACCCTCGACGGAATGTGATTAATCAGTCTGATCTCTTTGTAGAAGTGCTGAATTGGTGGGGTCTGGTGCGTGAGTACATAGAGTTAGTGTCTACTGAAGAAAGTTTTTCTCCTTTGGCTGTTTTTACAGGCGTAATCGAGAGCGATTACAATTCCTTCAAGAGGGGGATGAAACCGGCCCGTAGGGCAGTAGACGTAGGCTCACACCCGAAACTTTACTTTAGACTTTAGGACACAGAGAAACTTTGCAAAAGAAAACTTGTAACGGGAGTTAACACTTTAAAGCACAAACGGCTCGGAAGCTAGAATGTTCCGAGTAGACGCCGACAACCTATAGGCCCCAAAAACTGGCACCTCTTTCGGTATTTCTTTACTCCTTTAGAGGGTAAAGTAACAAAACTAGAGTCCTGGGGATCTTCACCTGTATCCAACTACATTACACCTGTTCTGGCAAAATTTCGGCTACATAACGGCCCCAAAACTCGCCCTGAACAAATCCCCCTGCTGGAACTCACTTCCAAAGACTTTAACCCTCTGTTTTTAGCCCAAAAAATAGTAGTTACATCTTGTTCTGTTTACTGGTTTTTACCTTGTTTTCAGCCCTAAACAGTCCCGAAACAGTCCTCTAAAAGTGGGGCACTATTATCAATGCTTCTTGCATCCATACAGCTATAAAACAGTCTAAAAACAGTGCATAACCAGCACTGAAAATGCATTTGTAAGGTGAGGTTATCACCCTCACTGATGCCTATTATTGGAGTAGCAATTAGCTACTTCTGTTCCTGCTCAAAGAGGCTCTTGCCTCTGCACAGAAGCATAAGACCACACAATTGTACATGGGTCAAATGAAAAGCCCTCTTGTGGGGCATCACATAACTGCACGGAGGGTAGAGAGAGAGAGAGAGAGAGAGAGAGAGAGAGAGAGAGAGAGAGCGCAATGTAGAGCATGCAGGACATCACTTCTTGCACTACACTGTACATGAGAGGAAAAGCTTGCATACAATAGCTCTTAACCTGTGACAGGTTCTCAATGAAGCATCCCCCCAGCATAAATCAAGCGCCCCCTCTTTTGCGCTTGACCTATAATGCATTTGTGAACAAATAGATGCAAAAGGGGAAGAGTTCCATGGCTGCCAAAACCTGCGTATCGCTGAAAACACAGCAAAAGAGCCCCGTAAACATGCATCTGATGCCTTCTAATGCTGAAAATGAGCTCCTTGGTCCTAGGTAAAGTCATGGGAAGCTCAAAATTGCACAGAAATGGCTGAAAATCAGAGTTATCAGCTTCCAAAACTACTCCAAAAAGTCAGTTACGAGTTCTGTTCTCCTAAACTCGGGAAATTGGCCAAAAAGTGTCACTTGGCACTCATGCATGCAATTTCCCTGCATTGGGCTTCCCGCTTAAAAATCTCTCAACTAGTGCATCAATTGACTTTGCAACAGAGTAATAAAATATTCCCCTTGTCATTCTGAAGCTAATGACGCGAACAGATTTTGTGGCCCAAAATAGCAATTCTCTAAATTTTAGAAAAAGCTTCCATTGGATTCTCACTGGTCAATCGACCATCTTTCACCGCTGGGACCACATCCAAAAATGCAATGTAGCCCAGTTCTCGGGTGATTTTCTCTGGGTGACCCCACCTTGTCACTTGCCTCTATGGAGTTCATTTCCTAGTATCCACCAACTTATTAAGTGCGGCGAGGGGACCTAGATGACTTTGAACTGAGCCTAGACACCCTTTTACTACTGGAATTCCAGTGCCCACCAACTTCCCATCTGCGAGTGAAACTATTGTTTCACAATGTCCATACAATGTCCAACCATTTGCAACTTCAAAAAGAGGGTCCCAAAAATTAAACAAAAATCATCGGAAAGAAACCAATAACTCGAATTAGAAATTGCCACGTCCTCGTGATAGGGAAAATGTCACAAAGTGATGACGTGGCATGGCCAACTGGTAGAGAAATGGCCGAGTGGACGAGACACACTGCACGGACTAACTTGAAGAACTTATAAAGCACCGGCTGTGAGGCCGAAACCCTAATAGACAACAGCTCGAACCCTGAAAGAGATTTCTGTAAAATGCGCTAACATGCTGACTTGGAAGATCGTACGGATGCTGACGTGGGAGGGCTATACGGATTTCCACATTTTGCGTTGTTGATGCCACGTGGCATGAGGCTTATTTCCGCAAATTACGCTGGTTGCTTTTGGAGAGCCTAGCGCTAGTTTTTGAGAGCAGATGCTTTTGCGGAAAATGCTTTTGAACTAATTGCTTTTGGATTCTGCTTTTGGGCATCCCTTGTATTGTTTATAAGAGCCCTTGGGGCCTCACTCTGCAGAGCATCTAGATGCAGAGTCTGAGAGCAGAGGACCCTCCAGAGTTGTACCTTGTTGTGCTCAATAAATAAAGAAATACCGAAAGGGACGCCAATCTTTGGGGCCAGTGCTCCTAGGCGCAGAACTTTGCCATGCCGTGTCAACTCTCTCTCTCTCTCTCTCTCTCTCTCTCTCTCTCTCTCTCTCTATATATATATATATATATATATATATATATATATATATATATATATATATATATATATATATATAATATATATATATACATATATATATATATATATATAATATATATATATATATATATATATATATATATATATATATACATATATATATATATATATATATAAAAGTTCAGTGATTTTGAAGTTTGTTCGTGTGCTACTGCTGATTTTCGCTTAGTGTCCAAGCTTGTAACACATAACCTGGACCAAGAGGACTAAAGAGAGGGGCACCTTGAGATGAAGAGGCTTCTGTTGTAACTACTTCCCAGTAGGAGCGAACAACCTTATCCCCAGCCTCAACCAAAGAAGTGTTGTCATTACAAGGGAGTTTTTTCATAGGAACATTTTTCAATGGGGCACATAGTTGCGAGAAGATGTAATAGACTTGGGCACCCCAAGCCAAGAATCCGATGCAACACTCGTTAGAGTAACTGAAAATAACAGTTGAACAAAACTGAGAGAGAGAGAGAGAGAGACGACACGGCATGGTGAAGTTCCGTGCCTAGAGAAATTGGCCCCAAAGACTGGCGCCTCTTTCGGTATTTCTTTATTATTGATGCTTCACAAAGTACAATGTCCGAGGGTCGTCTGAGCAGTGCTCCCAAGCTCATCTACCTAAGATTGAGGCCCTGGCAACTTATTTAAAGGCCATGGGCCTTCCAAAAGCAATGTATATGAAAAGCTTCCGTCTAAATGAATCTGGTCCCAAAGCCTAGCGCCAAAAGTTGCAAGCGGAAATCTGTACAGGTGCCACATTAGCAGCCAACGCGAATCACGAATATCCATACAGCGCTACCACACCAGTAATTCTACGCAAATTGGAATCCTTGCTTTATTTTAAGGTTCTTGTGTCCCCTGGGCCCCATCGTGTCACAGGACGGGTACCATGTGCCAACGGAAAGGAACAAACTGAACAACTTTAAGCACTTCAAATAACAACTGAACTGAAAGAGATGTACATACACGAGACATGGAGTGGCGGAGTTTCACCCCAAGAGAGCATTGGCCCCAAACCTTGGCGCCCCTTTCGGTATTTCTTTGTATTGCTTGAACTCAATACAATGCCAGTACTCCACGCTCCGCACCTTTCCCTAGAAGCGTGCCAGAGAATGAGCCCTTGGCTCATAATTAAAGGCCCTTGGCCTATGAAAAGCAGTTTACATTAAAAGCATCTAGCACAAAAGTTAGCGCCCAAAAGCAACCTGCGCGTTTTGTGGAAATTCGTACAACTGCCACGTCAGCAATCTAGTGCAAATTGTGGCAGTTCGTACAATTGCCACGTCATCGTCTTTGAGTGTGTATGTGTGCTGGCTTTACTTCTAGTGACTTGGGCCCCCCTCGAACGGGGTCCCATAAGTTGGTAAAACTTCTTAGCCTGCTTCTGCTTCTTTTGTTGCTTCTAGAGTTTAGGCTCCTTGGCTGGGATTTGCACGTCAGTAGTTTGTGATATCAACCCTTCTTGAAAGAAAGTAATCGTCCGCGATTACCGTATATCTGCAAAACAACTCAAGTTAGCTCAAAAATTTCCGAGGGACAATCAGTTTTCTTATTCCAGATTGGAGCTCTTGATATCCTAGGTCGTTGGCTTCCCAGAAAAATCTCATCCAATAAGGAGTATATTCTCATTCCAAAAGCTCTTGATATTTTGGCGTAGTAAGATCAGCCATCACAACTAGACCACACTGATCTCTAACGCGTGTCTTGATGCATTAAAATTACATAGCCAGGCAATCTCATCCAATTAGGAATATTCAGTGGTTTGCACATCACAATGCAACACAAATGCTCACATATGCATGTTACAAGACACAACAAATAGCACCGCTGATGAGCACTCCCCCAAAACAAACGGTTTGCGGTATGAAGCTACTCAACGACCACACACATCGGACAAAACCCTATAGGTTGGAACAACTTATAGAATTGAATCTTTCATTTTTGGCCTCTCGGAATTGGTTTTGCAAGTTGTTATAACTTTATTTGCATCTCTCACTAGGTTTGGACAGCCCTCTGTCCAAAGTACGTCCGCCAAGCAGTCATGCCATGTCATCACTTTGTGACATACCCCCCTCTTGAAAGAATTGTAATCGTCCTCGATTATGCCTGCAAAACCAACATAAGCCAAAAACTAGTCTAGTAGACATTGACTCTAAGTACGGACGCACTAGACAACACGTATCCAGCACTTGCACAAAGATGACAGTCACCGTACATTCAAATTACATTCACATCACTATCCCTGTCGAGATCTTAGATGAGAATGATGATCTATTGAAACGTATTTAGCAATCACGTCCAAATCTCACCAATCTCTCGCGGATGTCTTGATTAACTAAATCTTGTTACTATCATATCCACATCACCTCTCTGGTGGCCAAGACCGAAACGTTGCAGTCGTTTTGCCTTTCAAACATGCACTCAAACAATGCACACATGAGAGAGCACATATAACAGATTCTAAAGAACTGCGAACAAACTCGTCCACATCCTTTTTGTGCCTCGGCCAATAGAAGTAACAGTCCATACCTTTCATGGTGGTGTTTGTGTCGCGGTTGCCCGAAAAAGGTGGGCAATGGCACTCTATCATAACCTTTTCCCTCAACGGCTGTGTCATCGTTTTCCGCATCAAATAGCCTTCCTGTATAGAATAGCCTGCAACTGTCTCCCAACTTTGCAACCGATTAAAGATGTCTGCAAAATCAGGATCGATGACATACTTATTGTCACAAAGTGATGACGTGGCATGGACGACTGGACGCACTCCGGATAGAGGGAGGTCCAACCCCCAGAGAAAGATGAAGATGTTTTACCAACTTGCAGAACCTTTTCGAGGGGCCTAAAATAAAGATTTTTAAAGCCAAAGTTGTACCAACTTATGGTATCCCATTTGACGGGGCCAAGGGACAAAAGAGACTTTTAATTACGTAAGGATGCTGATGTGGCAAAGCTGTAAGGACAGCTCGCAAATCGCGCTGACTACTGACGTGGCTGACTTCCACGATTTGGTGCTGCCAACTTTTGGCGCTAGATTTTGGGTCCAAGATACTTTTGAACTTATTGCTTTTGGGGAATCCCTTGTAAGAATAAAAGAGCCCTTGGGTTTCACTCTGAAGAGCATTGGGACGCCGATTTTGAGAGCAGAGGTCCCTCGATATACTTTGCAATGATTAATGATAAAGAAATACCGAAAGGGGCGCCAGACTTTGGGGCCAATACCTCTCGGCACGGAACTACGTCGGGCTGTGTTGACTCTCTCTCTCTCTCTCTCTCTCTTCTCTCTCTCTCTCTCTCCTCTCTCTCTCTCTCCTCTCTCTCTCTCTCTCTCTCTCTCTCTCTCTCTCTCTCTCTCTCTCTATTAAAGTTCAGCGATTTTGAAGTTTCTATTCGTGTGTTGCTATTGATTTCTCGCTTGGAGTGTCCAAGCCTATTACAATGGTATCAGAGCTCAAAAAGATTGTTCTTCTACGGAGGATCCGATCCTTTTTGTAGCAAACGCATATTCTCGAGGAGAATATTATAGAACAGTCGAGATTTTATCCTGAAAGAATCTTCGTACCCGGACCCTGACTTATTAGCCACTCCCACTCTTACTTCATCGCACATTGGATGCACTCCTGTCTTCATCGCTCTGTCTTACTACAGGGCATAAGCCATAAAGAATCCCAGATTACACATGGGTTCTTGCGGAGAATTTAACAAAGATAACACCTCTCGCGGGGGTGGGGAGGGAGCAAAGAAAAGTTGAAATCCAGCGCGGGAACTGAAGAAAAGAATGAAGATTTGGGCAACTTTTCGATAGAGAACTTTGCCAAAGCGGAGTACAAGCGTCAACTGCAGGTTGACATGTGTGTGAAAAGATTGATCAAGTACTCTAAAGACCCCAAATTTGAGAAACACCTAAAGGATTACCCAATTGATGTAAGGTACAGCGGAAGTGAATGTTGAACTTTGCTCAAGATGAGTGCTCCGAACTGTGCTCAAGGTTCCTTTTACTTACAGAAGGGAGAGCCTTCTGTTCTTTTAGTGAGAGAGTGCAATGGACACAAACAAAGTGGTGAACACTGTGAATGAAGGTGCATGAGACTGAGAGATAGAGAGAGAAGAATAAGACACCAGAATGTTGTCAAACCCTTCTCCAAAGGCCCCACTCTCTATGGCAAGAGCGGTCTACTATTGATTGCACAAATCTCTACAATGCTTTGGACTTGCCGGCGATGTCGACGATGATGAGGACGACGACGAGACGGGCTGAAATCTGAAAATGCTAATGGCTGAAATCTGTAAATCTTTATTTGCTGAATTCTGACTCTATGTCGGTGACGGTGTCGATGACGGCGATGCAACGATGACGTGCTGAAAACGCAGATGCTGAAATCTGCGTTTTCCGGGCTGAAACTGCAAACTTCGAAGGATATGACCGTGCGGCGAGGATCTGCTACGGGAAGGTGAGATCTGCGAGGTTCGGGACTTCTACTGCGATGTCTGAATGCTGAAAACTGAAAACGCTGAGGCTATCTGTGGTCTTGTCGCGATGAATCTGCAAAACGCTGGTGGGTCATGCTGATGCAAAAACGCTAAGGGATCTGCTGGTCTTGCTATCGCCAGGCTGCTGCAATGCAAAAACGCTGGCTTGGGATGGCTGAAAACGCTAGGCCTGCAAGTTGCAAAACGCTAGGTTGCTATTGGGGGTGGATCTTGCTGAGAAGATGCCTGTTGAACCTTGAATCCTGCTGCCTCTTCTGCAAGAAATGTTAGCACTAGGGTTTCTTATATACTCGCGGTCTCAAATTGCCCTACCTAGTTCCCAACAAAAGTCACTTAAAAATAATAAGTGAAAATTGGCTAAAATAGGAAAAATAGGTCTATGCACTGTAAAAATGCTTCTGATGGGTTCTGATGGTAATCTGATGATCATGCTGTGTGCAACCAGAGGATATGCATCTACTCTAAGTGCCTGGTCATGCACGGTCTGCGAACAGACTCACAAAAGTGCCAGAACACTTCCTAATCTAGCTGAATTGAACCATTGTCATGAAGTAGCTTGTCCACGTAACATAGGGCGTACACATAGGGTTAGATGTGCACGTGACATCCCCTCCTTTTCAAAATGAGGTACTGGTACCGAACTGTATGGCGTCGAGGGAGATCGCCAACAGTGTCTGGAATCCTGGAAAGGACTCTTCGTGGGCCCACTCTGGTACGTGGGTCATGCAATACTTGAACTTCATAAAGGTCTGCAACGCTTGCTTCTTTGGGCCGCGCCGAAAGCGAGAGAAAGTCATTTGTAGCTCCTTCAATGCTTCAACTTCATCTATAGTCATGCGTCTACCTTCGTCAAGAATCTCCGAGGATGAAAATTCCTGAAACCACTTCCAACACAAAAACATCATGTAAAGTGACTGGAAAAATTCTAGTCTTCTTTAAAGATTGTGCATGCAATGTAGATGAACATATAGACGGCGTGCCAAACCGTTCATCAAACACACGCAAACAAT
This sequence comes from Adiantum capillus-veneris, assembly GCF_014529385.1. NCBI lineage: Eukaryota > Viridiplantae > Streptophyta > Polypodiopsida > Polypodiales > Pteridaceae > Adiantum > Adiantum capillus-veneris. The sequence continues at coordinate 68,676 of NW_028221436.1, forward strand.
GGAATCGAAACTTGTCTTTCTTATCTAAATCTATCAACTGTGGCAAATCACAATGGACATGCTGATGCTTGATGCTCAATCCTTCTTGTGCTCTTTCTGATACTGTATCATGCCAAGGAAGAGACATGGAATGTGAATTTCTTGGCTGTAAACATTTCATCTTTTCAAGAGTAATCCGCATACATCCGTGCTCATTCATGAGCGAATCGTGTTCATCGGACCATATGGCATGCCTGTGAAAAGGGATCACATAAGGACGGTGACTAAAATACAAGAAAGCATCACGAATGAAACACTCGAACAATGCATACTGACTAATCATTCGAACACATAATACTTCCTGAGAGGGTTCTTTGACCTCGACTCGACAGCCAAGATCGGTTCTTTGTGATCTATCGAATCTTCCTGTGGGGGTTCTTTGGACCTCGACTCGAGAGCCAAGATCGATTCTTCGTGACTGATCGAATCTGCAATGAGGTTAGCTTCACTAGACAAAGTATCGACTAAACCATCATCCTTGTGAACAATCACATCATTATCCTGCAAATCATCATGCTCGTGAATAATCACATCTTAATCATGCAAATCATCATGCTTATCATTATCAAGCAAGTCATTATGCTTATCCTGATCATGCAATTCATCATGCTTATCATAATCATGCAAATCATGTGTGTCGTGCTTTGGAGAAGACGAGACTGAGAGAGTCTCCTTCTCCTGATCCTTTGCAATCTATGCCTGCACGCTAGAAAAGAGTCGGAACAACTCTTGCATGTGTTGGGCTCTCTGTTCGGCCGCCAAGCACGCTTGCTCGCACTCGTGACCCAATTCGGCTCTTCTTTCGTTGTGCTCACCCTCCATTTCGGCTCTTCTTTCTTTGGCCGCCAAGCGTGCTTGCTCGCGCTCATGCTTTATGGCTGCCCTTCTTTCTTCGGCCGCCAAGCGCGCTTGCTCGCGCTCACGCTCTAGGGCTGTCATTCTTTCATCGCGTTCACGTGCTATGGCTTCCATTCTTTCTCGGTACTTACGATCAATTGCTGCCTTTCTTTCTGTTGTTCTTTCTTCGCGTTCTAACTTCCCGTCCATCATCATCTTGTCGAAAGCCTCCATAGGAGTTAGTGCAATCCTTGGCGTAGATGGGGAAGGGGGAGGTCAGAAAAACCTCATGGTGGGAAAAATTCTTCTTCGCCTCTTCCATGCTCATCACCTCCATGCAAAGTATCCATTCCGCTTCGGGTGATGACCATACACTGAAGACTTGGGTTCCTAAGTTCACGAGGAACTTTGGTTCTTGTGCGTCTTGGGTTCTTGGGTGCTTGGGGGTCTTGAGGTTCTTGAGGTTCTTCTTTAGCTTGCAATCTGTGTTAGAGAAGGATCTTCTCTTCACCCGAGCTCTTCTCTTTTCCGCGGGCGCACCCCTTTGCGGCCTTGCGCTCACAACAAGGTTGCTTTTTCCCACCTCATGTCGATTGGCCGCCGCTAAGTGCACAGTGCGCTCTCAATGAGTGAAAAGAGAAGCAAGGGGAGGCTGGACAAGCCCTTCTTTCTTGGGTTTCCTGTCACTCTTGAAAACACGATTAAGAATCGACACGATCAAGTGGACTTGGGTTACGTGCGACCGCAACAAGCAAAAAAAATTATGTGGTTCTTTCCTTGAGTGATACAGAACACTGCCAAAGCTCTGCTACAGATGTAAGGTGCAGCGGAAGTGAATGTTGAACTTTGCTCAAGATGAGTTCTCCAAACTATGCTCAAGGTTCCTTTTACTTACGGAAGGGAGAGCCTTCCGTTCCTTTAGTGAGAGAGTGCAATGGACACAAACAAAGTGGTGAACACTGTGAATGAAGGTGCATGAGACTGAGAGATAGAGAGAGAAGAATACAACACCAGAATGTTGTCAAACTCTTCTCCGAAGGCCCCACTCTCTCTGGCGAGAGCGGTCTACTATTGATTGCACAAATCTCTACAAATGCTTTGGACTTGCCGATGATGTCGATGACGATGAGACGGGCTGAAATCTGAAAATACTAATGGCTGAAATCTGAAAATCTTTATTTGCTGAATTCTGACTCTATGTCGGTGACGATGTCGATGACGACGATGCAACGACGAGCGCTAAAAACACAGATGCTGAAATCTGTGTTTTCCGGATGAAACTGCAAACTTCGACGAATCTGACCGTGCGGCGAGGATCTGCTGCGGGAAGGTGAGATCTGCTAGGTTCGAGAATTCTACTGCCATGTCTAAATGCTGAAAACTGAAAACGCTGAGGCTATCTGTGGTCTTGTCGCGATGAATATGCAAAACGCTGGTAGGTCATGCTGATGCAAAAACGCTAGGGCTAAATTTCGTCTTGATGCAAAAACGCTAGGGAATCTACTGGTCCTGCTGTCGCCAGGCTGCTGCAATGCAAAAACGCTGGCTTGGGATGGTTGAAAACGCTAGGTTGTTGTTGGGGGTGGATCTTGCTGAGAAGGTGCCTGTTGAACCTTGGTTCCTACTCCTCTTCTGCCAGAAATGCTAGCGCTAGGGTTTCTTATATACTTGCGGTCACAAATTGCCCTACCTAGTTCCCAACAAAAGTCACTTAAAAATAATAAGTGAAAATTGGCTAAAATAGGGAAAATAGGTCTATGCACTATAAAAATGCTCCTGATGGGTTATGATGGTAATCTGATGATCATGCTGTGTGCAACCAGAGGATATGCATCTACTCTAAGTGCCTAGTCATGCATGGTCTGCGAACAGACTCACAAAAGTGCCTGAACACTTCCTAATCTAACTGAACTGAACCCCTGTCATGAAGTAGCTTGTCCACGTACACATAGGGTTAGATGTGCACGTGACAATTGATGAGATTTACTCAAGATGGCATTACTCAAGATGGCATGAGGCCATTGATTCTCGTCTCTAGTCAGGAGGAAAGTTGATAGGACAGACGAGTGCAAAAAAGCGGAACCTGGACTCGCAAAAAGAGCTAGACAAAAATCTTGAAAAGAAGATGAACCAAAGGACAACCAGAAGATAAGCTGGCGTATTACAGAGCAGCAGCTGAGCTGCGGAAGAAAAGGAAAGACGAAAGTACGACTGTACCAGACGAATCTGCTGGTCGTGCTGTCGCCAGGCTGCTGCAATGCAAAAACGCTGGCTTGGGATGGTTGAAAACGCTAGGTTGCTATTGGGGGTGGATCTTGTTGAGAAGTGCTTGTTGAACCTTGGTTCCTGCTGCCTCTTCTGCCAGAAATGCTAGCGCTAGGGTTTCTTATATACTTGCGGTCTCAAATTGCCCTACCTAGTTCCCAACAAAAGTCACTTAAAAATAATAAGTGAAAATTGGCTAAATAGGGAAAATAGGTCTATGCACTGTAAAAATGCTCCTGATGGGTTCTAATGGTAATCTGATGATCATGCTGTGTGCAACCAGAGGATATGCATCTACTCTAAGTGCCTGGTCATGCATGGTCTGCGAACAGACTCACAAAAGTGCCTGAACACTTCCTAATCTAACTGAACTGAACCCCTGTCATGAAGTAGCTTGTCCACGTACACATAGGGTTAGATGTGCACGTGACAATTGATGAGATTTACTCAAGATGGCATGAGGCCATTGATTCTCGTCTCTAGTCAGGAGGAAAGTTGAAAGGACAGACGAGTGCAAAAAAGCGGAACCTGGACTCGCAAAAAGAGCTAGACAAAACTCTTGAAAAGAAGATGAACCAGAGGACAACCAGAAGATAAGCTGGCGTATTATAGAGCAGCAGCCAAGCTGCAGAAGAAAAGGAAAGACGAAAGCAAGACTGGTACCAGATTTTGTGGGGACTGGGCCCTGGCGACCCTGATCAGATGAACGAAATCACTAAACTTTGCAGAGCATGGGCAAAGTACTATACCAGAAAAACTTATTCTCTTTGATGGAGGAGCCAAGGCCAACTTTATGTCAACCGAATTGGTGGCTCAACTTGGAATTACGCCCGAGGAAATGGGGCACATGCCGAGGCTGTTCTAGCGGCACCCGACGGGATGTTGCCATTACACCTGTCATTGGCAAACTATGTTTGCATGTCAGGGTATTTAGGGCACAAGGACTTTACATCATGCATGTGGAAGGATACGACGTCCTCCTAGGAATCCCTTGGTTCCACAAGAACAGCGTCGTGGTCGATTACAAGGCAACGAAAGAATAAGAAGGACAAAGAGATTGTATTTGATGGAAAACTGAAAGGTGAGTCCGTTCCACTTGATGAAATCTAGTTTTTTTGTTTATTCAATCTTCTTGAAAGAACTGAATGATGTCCAAAGGACAAATATGTCTGACCTCAAAAAGGAATGACAAGAATTTCTGCAAGCTCAAGCTCATTGTTTCCTTGAAGGCTTACCAAGAAAGTTACCTTCTACACATACAAAAGATCATACAATCGATTTGATTCCGGTAGTACACCACCGAACCGGCCACCTTACCGAGTTAGCGGAGCCCAAAATAAAGAAATAACGAACCACAATAGATTTCCATTCTGAGAATCGGTGATAAACTCAACGAGCTTCAGGAATCTACTTGCTTTAGCCGAATACATCCGAAGAGTGGTTATCATCAGATCTGAATTGCTCCTCAAGACATCCACAAGACAACTTTCAGAACGACTTTTGTTTTACGAATATTTGGTGATGCCATTTGGCCTTACAAATGCTTCGGCCACATTTACCGCATGATGGATAGGATTTTTGAGAGTATCGATCATTTGTGAGCACTTTCTTTGACAACATCATCGTCTCCTCCAAGAGTGATGCAGAGCACAGACACCATCTGTTACACACTTTACAGACACTGCGGCACATATACTGGTTGTAAATGCAAAAAGGGTGAGTTTTTTACCGGCGACCACAAAAACTTGCTCCGTGCGGATGACCCCGTCAACCCCCCCCCCCCCCCTCTCTTTGGCCTGCCCCAAAGGGGGGCGGCCTTAGTGATGGTTTCCCTTTTTGCTAATGAAAAAGAGAATAATTTTGTTGAAATATATTTTTTAATTTTTTGGCCTGCCCAGAAATGCATAAATTTTTGATTGGCCAAGCATACAGAGGATACTCATTGCAAAGACAAGGTTGAAGGTGAATCATGAAAAAACATCATCCCTATCTTAGCATGTTGGGCTTTCAACTATTTCTATACCATGCCCCCTACTACTGTTGCCATTGCAGACTGTGAGCTCGCCATGGCTCTCGATCATACAATAAGCATGCAGGCAAGCCTCAAAGTGGGAACTCAGCTCACATTCAACCTTCAACGCCTTTGCCTTGCCTTAGATAACACACACATACACACAGTGGATGGAATCTCTCGATTTGAAAAGGCTCACAACACGGAAAATGCCTACTCCCCCAACATCGGGTTGGCTAGCCAGGAGGAGAAGAGATAGCAGAGAGAGAAGAGAGAGAGAGAGAGAGAGAGAGAGAGAGAGAGAGAGAGAGAGAGAGAGAGAGAGAGAGAGAGCAGTTAGGAGGCCAAACCTAGTGGAACAACACTCATTGAACGTCATCAGATGTCATGTGTGTGTGTGTGTGTGTGTGTGTGTGTGTGTGTGTGTGTGTTGTGTGTGTGTGTGTGTGAGAGAGAGAGAGAGAGAGAGAGAGAGAGAGAGAGAGAGAGACTCATTAGGGTTTTTCAAAGAGTGCATCTTCTTCTGGCGAAGGAGGCGGCAACATGGTGCACGCCAGTTTCTATCACAACTATGGAAAGACGTTCAAGAAGCCCCACCGTCCTTATGAGAAGGAGCGGCTCGATGCATAACTGAAGCTTGTAAGGGAATATGGACTCCGTAACAAGAGAGAACTGTGAAGAGTGCAATATGCATTGAGCGGCATCCGCAACAATGCCCAAATGTTGCTTACACTCGATGAGAAGAACCCACGCAGAATATTCGCATGTTCAGATTATATGGTATTCTAGATGAAAGCCAAAACAAGCTCGATTGTGTTTTGCATTGACAATTTGAAAACTTCTTGGAGCGTTGTCTACAGACTCTTGTCTTCAAGTCATGCATGGCCAGATCGATCCATCATGCCGGAGTGCTTATCAAGCAGAGGCATATCAGGGTTGGTAAGCATGTTGTCAATGTTGCCTCTTTTCTAGTAAGACCGGATATTTCACAAAAGCATATTTATTCTGCATTGTCTAGTGCCTTCGATGGTGGCAGACCTGGCCGTGTGAAGAGAAAGAACATGAAGGATGCCTCTAAGAAGGCTGTTAGAGGCGAAGAGGAGGAGAATGAAGATTAAAGTGACGGAGATTCTGTTTTTTGAAGTCAAGAAACAAAGAGAGAGACTAGACATTTCTGACTGTAAACTTTTTGAATGAAGGCCTACTTAGCATCAGACGCTTTTGCGAGAGAGAGAGAGAGAGAGAGAGAGAGAGAGAGAGAGAGAGAGAGAGAGAGAGAGAGAGAGAAAGAGAGAGAGAGAGAGAGAGAGAGGGTCAGATAGGCCTAGGGTATCGATTGAAAGAACACATACACGTAGGGTGTGTGGCAGCTAAGATGCGAGGCAATGGTTGTAGGAGGTTGTGACGAGAGGGTTAGACAGGCCCAGGGTATCGATTGAAAGAACACATACACGTAGGGTGTGTGGCAGCTAAGATGTGAGGCAATGGTTGCGACCATCAAGCTCTCTCTATCTCTCTCTCAGACTTGCACGAGCGCTCTTGATCTGCAGTTGCGACTTGTGCCATTTTTAATAGCTTCCACCATTAAGTACCTGCCATTTTTGTCTTTATTTGACCGTTGCTTCAGCAGCTATATGTAGTTTGACAAGTGATCACCATAGATTGGCTTGTAGGGAGCCTGGACTCTAGAGCTTGGAAGACTGAAGTTAATGGGCACCTAGCAAGGGATGCCTAGAAATTCAAGGCCCTATGTTGTGGAGCTGCGATTTGCTGCAGCTTGTTGGTTTTGTTTGAGTGGCTATCCTTGAGCCCCTTCTCTCTCTCTCTCTCTCTCTCTCTCTCTCCTCTCTCTCTCTCTCTCTCGTTGGATTGATGCACATGTTGTGCCATACCATCATCGAATGCTTCACATCTCCCTTGAACGTCTTTTGGCCAGCCCGACCATTAGAAAGAATGATGATTGTGTGGCAGAACTAATGACCTCTATTGTTGAAAGAGGTTACCAACCCACGATGGCTCGCTTCAGTGTGTCTGAAGCTTTTCCCAGACAAGATCCTATATCATTCGATAGGCGTGGCACTTACGGGAGAGAGTTAGTGATGTCGGCCACATTTGATGACCAAATTAGAGACATTCCCGAGATCTCTCACATGGAGGAGAAAATGTTCATTGTATGGGATAGAAACTAGCGGCTCCATGCGTGGAAAGATTGAGCATTGCGGGAGTCCGCTTGGATGAATTCTCTACACCAAAGTTTGAGTGCATGATTGTGAAGTGCGACCTTGCAGAGATGGCGGAATTGCTATTGGTGCTCGGCATGATCAACAAGTAAGTTTATTCACACTTCTATTGGTGCACTTGATATTATCAATTGCTAATATAATGTTCCATTTAAAACTAGGGAGACGCGAGTCCACGTGCCTCTCACCACTGCACACGGCATATTAAATGAGCGCTTTCGGACCCTCAATCCTTATTAGACAAATTCAATAAAGAAGATAGGACAAAAGCTTAGAGAGCACTTTGTGGGATGGCAATGAAACGTTCAAAATGGCTTAGACTACCTATATCTTTGCTAGCGCAACTATTGTGGAAGGTAATTGTGAATTTATAATACACATGCATTAGGTAAGCACATGGGGTTTTTCTTGGAAATCAGTTTGATTTGGCAATTTGTAATGCAGGAAGAGTTTGATGCAATGTATCGGCTGAAAAAACAAAATTTACCAGTGAAGGGAGTAGAGAGGGCACATGCACAAAGATGATTACAAGGCAAGCTATAATTTGTATGTGAAAGAGACCGAGAACTTTTTTGTGCGAAAGGGACTAGAGATAACAGTCATAGCCAATCTCGAAAATGAAACATATTTTTTTTCCAAAAATGCATCTCTTTTGTAGGTTAGGAAAAGAAGGGTTGAAAAATGACCCCCTTCAGAGTCTCCAAGGTTGCACGAGCATGGATTAGTCCTTCGAGTAAATACTATCTACTTTTGAAAGCACGGTTTGTTCTCCTTAATTTATTAAGAATGTTATCCAATGATAAATTGCAAAAAATGGTGCATGATTGATATATCGGCCAAGGACGATGTGTCGTTAGTGGAGACATCTATTCCGATGAAGGAGAAGCCCTTCTCACAATGATTAAGAATGCACATGTATTGGTGGCATCTTGAAAGGTGAGCATTCTAACACTAGAGTTTGGGTCTTATCTAGTATAGTCACATTACTAATACTTAATGTGCAGGGGTGTATTGGGTGTGTCCGACAAATCCACGTTAAAAAAGCTACATGCATGAGCCGCAAGTGATTGTGGAATGTCTCTTGACGATACATTGCAAGCTTTTCGACAAAAGCACTTTGGCAAGGCTTTTGTGCGTGGAAGCAAGCTATACGAGCTACCCACAACGCAGAGGAGCATCCGCATTTCGCTTGTACTATCCGAGGCATGCTATATAGGTATTGAACTATACAATATTAAAATCGTGTGTTAAGAATGGTGGAGTTATTTCTGTTTTCTTTTATAGATGGTGGTTGTGCGCCCTTAAAATAGGTATTGGCAGTCCATACCCCGAGCATCTCAGCGATGCGTGGGTGGAGTTTGAGAGAGAGGAGAGCGGTCTCTATCCTGACGATTGGATAGAGAAGCTCCATAGTAAGGAAACGTGGAGAGACTATCCATGGTTTTTGGACTATGCGGAGATGAAACTAAAGCATACAACGGTAATTAATGTTTTTCTTTTTCAACTAATGTGTTTAGTTTTCTATAGTGTCCTCACTTTTTATTTGACTTGCAGCATTGCACAAGAAGGTTAAGGGTAAGGGAAAAGACAACAACAACAACAACTAGATCTCACCTTTCCTTGCTAATATTGGAGAAATAATGCCTTGACACCATAATAACATATTGCATTGTTTTTATCTCCAAATCTATCTTATTGTAGTTGTTGTTTTAAGTTGTGTACTTTAAACCCTTTTATTATCAATATGTAGTTTTTTATTGTAGTCTTTAAATATTGTTCAAAATTGAATTTCATTATTATGGAGTGTGAACCGTTGAAATTAATTTGTTGCATATGTATGAGTGCTCACAACTATGACAAAATAGAAGGACACTTATCTCGTTGGTGGTTAATCTTGTTGCCCAACATATTTGAGAAGACAAGTCACATGTATGAGTGAGAGGATAGTGAGAGAGAGTGATTTATAAATTATGAATTTTTGATAGAGAGAGAGAGAGAGAGAGAGAGAGAGAGAGAGAGAAAGAGAGAAGCAAATGATGATGGAGAAGAAGAAGCTTGGGTGGTATAGTGATAAAACCATTTACCACTTTTTTTAACACACATACAACCATCGACAAAGCACACACACACATGTGAGAGAGAGAGAGAGAGAGAGAGAGAGAGAGAGAGAGAGAGAGAGAGAGGATAAAGTTGAGAAGGTAGAAAGAATCTTCTTGGAATCTGCTCGTCGACTTCCAAAAAAGCACTTGTCGGAAAATGCTCGCCAAAAAATTACGTCTGCATGACACAAGCCTAAGGGTGCCTTTATACAAGTTGGGAAGGGGGTACACACCCGGAACATACACAACATGCCTCTCTATAGCATAGGATGATCACATCACCCCTAACCACTAGAGTTCACCTTCAAAACTCACACGACTCACCGACAAACTACTGTTTGCACATCACCGTACAACACACACACACACACACACACACACACACACATACACACACTCGATATGATACCACCAAAAAAGCCCAATCACCCTGTACAACTCGATTCAAGCCCTTCATTGTACAAATGAACTCTCTCGATCCCTCTGTGCACAAAAGACCATTGGGGGGGCACAACTGCCTACACACGCCCAGAAGCACACACACCTAATAAAGAAGAGAGAGGGTAGGGGGAAATCGACACAAGATGCACACTAATGATGAATCCCTTTGAACAAACCCGATCATATACACAGGGCTCCAAGACGGCACACCCTTGACAAGCACCAAGTTTTCAATAAGCAGCCCTCCTGCTCTACATCAACTCCATAGCAGCTCCTTAGCATCATATAACACAGCTCAACGCTTGACGGCGGAGCACCGACAGTCCAAGAATGGATTCATAGCTTTGAAAGTGCAAAATAAAACCCCGTACATGTGTATGCACTCCCTTTTATAGGGGCTTTTACAAGAGCTTTAAAAGAAAAAGTTGGTTTTCTTCCCTGGCTCATGGAACCAACCAAGCCCCATGATAGTATATTTTGCATTTCTCAACACTTGTCATACTCCATTTTTAGCATACATGAATGCCCGAGATGGCTGGCCGACTTTCCACTTTCTCTTTCTCTATGAAATCCCCCTTGGGGCCTCGGCACCTTTCCCTTTTGTTGGCACATGAACCACACCCATGAGTAGGGGGGCAATGACAGTGCCTTCGTTGTTCCCTCTCTCCCCCTTCAAAAGACATTGGCCGGGATAAGACCCCTATAGGGTGCCATGTCACCACCGTCCAATCAACCCCAATGGCGGGAGCACCACCACCATCTAGCAGCACGCTGCTACACACCTCCTCCTGCCTCACAAAGGCTGCCAGGGCTGTCGCCTGCAGCGCGCATATAGACCCGCGGCCATAGCTTCCCACGACATGAGCTCCCAAGAGCTCCTTGGATTCTTATTGAAACGCCACGCTCCATTATATATTTCTTGCCTTATTGGTGCCCACTTTTGGATATGGGATGTCTCCCCTACCACGTGGCGCCTCCTGAGCAACACACCCCCAAGGGCTCCTAAAATCCCAAAAAAATCCACCAAAACTTATTTTTCTTGGCCCAACTTCGTGGTCCTGCCATTCTTTGCGCAGGGCCCCTCTCCTCGAGCCATGAAGACTGACCATGAGTCGCCATTTTGGACTTCAATACTTGTAAACCTTCCCTATTCCAACCTGTATGTGGCCTCAAACGACGAGCATCAAAATGGGAAAACATACCAGACCCCGCCTGCGCGGTCGCCATAGTTGTCGAAATTCAATTGGTCGTATCTCATCGTCCAGGCATTCGATTGATAAGCAACCGCTTTCTCCTACCTCCATAAGTTGTCTACTACCCCCACAAATTCGGTAGAGCTTCAAAGAAACTCTGTTGGCACATTTCTTGATGCGGACAAATCGGCACCAACCTGGTCCCCCACCAAAACTTCCTCTGCTAATATCTTGGCATCCAGAGCTCCGATTGCCAATTTGAAAAGACCAACAGGATCCTTAAATCAAGCACTATACACTTGTAGCTCCAAAATGGCTTGGACTACATGGCTCCAGCTGCACTATCCGAGTGGATATTCAAACATCCCAACTTCAAGACTCTATATCTTGGGCTTCGTGACCCCGTTTGACGAGCCGTCTGGACCTTCCCCTTCATCACTTCAAGCTCTACAGTTTCAAGCCTAAAACCAACACTTTGATCACCCCTCATCTGCCACCAAAACTGGCCCATCGTGGAGTCCATATGGTTTACAAAACCACATCATGCATACATATCAGCTGCTCAGAGTCTTCCCATGCTCTTTGCAACTGCTCTAGCCTTTTGCCATGTACTTGCTAGTTTGCATACACATGCCTGTACCACTTTCTATGGTCGTCACACTTTGCTTGCTCAATAATTGCCCACCCCTTTGTTGAACATTCATGTTCAACCGAAAGCAGTTTTTATTAAACTTGAAATCAACAACACTATGCTAACACTCAAACAAGGTGAGAAAATCACGACCATATATACAATATGTACAAAACTACATGGCCATCATATTTAATCATGTCTAGGTGGGTTGCCCAACCCTCCTATCTATAATTTGGTTCACATCTGGTACCACACTCCTATTGAAGTACAACTTGAGCCGCACCCCGTTTTCTCGGTTTCTAAGTAGCTTACCATTTGTCTGCACCAATTAGTAGGTCCCGTTTGGGAAACCCTTTTGTACTTTATATGGACCTGTCCACTTTTTTTTGAATTTTTTTTGAAAGGTATACTTCATGACCAAATCCCCTTCTTCTATCTTCTTGTCCGGCGGCAAGCTCTGGTTGAATGCTGCAATCCGCTTCTCTCGCTGCTTCATATAGTAGGCTGCTGCTTCCTCTTGATCCATCCACAAGGTCTCAAGGTTGGTAATCCGATCTTGTAACAACGCCTATTGCATGGCATCGATTCGCCATGCTCTCTTCAAAGCCCCTAACTGTGTGTGCATTGGTAACACTGATTTTTTCCCATACACCAATTCAAACGGAGTGAAATTAGTGGATACTTTGTATGAGGTCTTGTACGCCCATAAGCACTTTTTGAGATTTGCCTCCCATTCCGCTTCCTATTTATAAACATATTTAGTTAGCATTTTTACAATCTGTCCATTTGCACTCTCCACCAGACCATTGCAATGAGGATGGCATGGCGAGGAAAACCGGTGTTGAATACCCAAGTTTTCTACCAAGGCTTTCATTAGTCTGCTTCTAAAGCCGTGTCCCCTATCAGAAACGAGTACCCATGGTAACCCAAAACGACAAAAAAGGTTATCAAAAACAAATTGATCCACCACAGTAGCATTCACCTCCTTCACAATCTTCGCCTCCACCCACTTGGTAAGGTAGTCAATGGCTACCACAATGTACTTCTTACCGCTTGACGACTTTGGGAGTGGGTCGATGGCGACCCCATTTAATTACTCAAAAGCATTTTGGGCCAGGATAGCCCCTTGTGATTCTGCTATTAGCCTTATTTCTCCCATTGTCTGATATTCATGACACGTTTTACACTAGTAGTGCACATCTCGTACCACTAAAGGCCACCAGAAACTGGCTTGCAAAACTCAAAATAGGACATGGTCTTTACCTTGATGTCCACTCTCTTCATGGCACTATTGCAACACCATCCCGACCTCCTCTTTGTACAACACTCTTCGTAACACTTTGTCCCATCCATAAACCACTAGATCCTCTCCTATTAGGATAAATTTACAGGCTTTTTGCACCATTCTTTTCTTTTATAACTTGGACAACTCTTCTGGACATTGACCCATGCTTAGGAGTCTTCAATCTCCTGCAAGGTTTCCCGACCAGCATAAGTGGTTGGAGCTACATATAAACCTGTGATCTGTACTTGTACCTTACCACTTGCAAGTTGATCTGTCTCTCGGGGGGTGCACTATGTAATCATGTTAATGTATAACGTGAGTTCAAAGGGAGGGGTTTTGAATTTCAAAAACTTTAGGCAATTTAATAGAGATACATTAAAATAAGGGTTTTTTATATTCAATTTTGAGAAAAAATCCTAAAATAAGGGGTCATTTTATTCATTCAAACATGTTAAAAGAGGGGGTTTTTTAATACCCCGTGAACGCACATTATATAGGGGAGTACTAAACGGTGAACCCCCCAAGATCTGCCTCTTGATTCTGCTCCCTCTTGATATGCTTGAACTGAACTTCTTCAAAAAACTTCAACAATTTTTTAATGGCATAAAATCAATGCTTCAAAGAGTCCCTTTTACCTACCATTGGCCTAACAAGTGTTTAATGACCACTAAAGCATAACCTTTCACAATCAACCTAGATATGATGAACTCCACACACTGCTTCAAGCCTAAGTGCAAAGTAAGGTATTCCGCGTCGTTATTGGTGTGAACATTCTCTAAGTCATAGGCCTTCAAAAAAACCACTGTGCCGCTTGGATCTCGTATCACAACACCTCCACCAGCTTTAAGTGTCACCCTCCTGTAAGCACCATCAAATCATAAGGTAAATGCCCCTACCAAGTCAGGATCTTCCTTGGCTTCATCTTGCACTACCCTTGGCTGCCTTCTCCTCCTGCTAGTTTTAGGTTGTTCCCTACCCTCGTACACTTTCTCCTTACCTTTAAGGGCTCTGGTTTCACTTTCTGTCTCTGTCTCCCTCTCCACTCTTGCCCTTTTGTTTGCCAGGACTTCAACCTCATGCTTGTCAACTCCTATTATATTCACCTGCTGGATCTAACCACCGTTAGCTTGAGCCTGTTTCCCGGGTTCTCAGCTACATGCTCCTTTGACCATTGTACTACCCTTGCCCCTTCCTCTGCCAAACAAAGGATACATACCTCCTCTTTCCCTTGGTGGTTGAGGACAATCTGGTGCGTAGTGCCCTTCTTCCCCACAATTGTAACACTTGCTAGGCAAAGGTCTAGACCTGCCTCCACAAGAGGGAGGACATCAACTGGATTGCCTACCCTCAAAGCCATATTCCATACTGCTTGCACATTACCCTTGCCCTTTGGTAGCCTGGTACTAACACTAGTAGACCACTTCTTCTTAATTGGAGGTTCAAAGCCAACAATTACCCAAAGGTTATATTTGCCTTTTGAATTTGAACGTCACTTACCAAATTATACTCGGGGTAGCCGCGTCCCAGTTGAAAGTCTGTTTCCTTGATCCTGCACCGCCCTCTCCTCTTGCTAGTTTCAGGTTGTTCCCTGCCCTCGTACACTTTCTCCTACATTTACGGCCTCTGGTTTCACTTTCTGTCTCTGTCTCCCTCTCCACTCTTGCCCTTTTGTTTGAGAGGACTTCAACCTCATGCTTGTCAACTCCTATGATAATTACCCGCTGGATCTCACCACCGTCAGCTTGAGCCTGTTGCGCGGGTTCTCAGCTACATGCTCCTTTGACCATTGTACTACCCTTGTCCCCTTCCTCTGCGAAACAAAGGATACATACCTCCCCTTTCCCTTGGTGGTTGGGGACAATCTAGTGCAAAGTTCCCTTCTTCCCTACAATTGTAACACTTGCCAGGCAAAGGTCTAGCCCTGCCTTTGCCTCCCCTTGGTTGGCCCCTGCCCATATCACTTAATCTTAATTCTTGCATTTGTGTTGACAAATCTTGAACCGTCCTTACCCAGTTTTGTGGCACCACTACCACTCCTCAGTTTCCTTGGTTCTCTTCTTGGACCGCCTCTTCAAGAGTATGTGATTGGGCTGAAGCCACCGCCTCGTAGCCTACTACGCACTCCTCAATCTTCTTCTTTATCTTCTTGCTCTTTGACCATGGAATTTCTACTGCACCATCATAGTTTTTTGGACTCTCAAAATCCACCTTCTCTCTGAATTTTGGATGTAAACACGCCATGAATTTGTTTAATTTAAAGTAATCACTGTTGGCTAGCTGCATTGTATTGCTAGATCTGCCCAACACACTTCAAAAAGAGCCAAAAATAATTTGAAATCTTCACTTATGTCCTGCTTGAGAGCTTCAGTCTTGTCATCCATCTCAGTTGGTGACGCTTCCCTGTAGAAATCTTGCAAGAACGGAACCCGCAAAGCTAGCCATGCCTGCCTTGGCTCGCCTTGCAAAGCATCTTACCACACCTTAGCTTTTCCCCGCATCACCAATTAAAAAGTCTACATCCTGCTATCTTCATTTGACATGCTTAGAGACAACACATATAGTTCAAAATCAGCAATCCACTCCTCGGGATTCTCCTCGCCTATAAAGATAGGACCATAGCTTCAAGATGCCATTTTTTTGTCGTAAAAACCTTTATCCTCTTCACCAAACCAGGAGCTCGCAGCATGCTCCTCAGTGGGGGCACCAAAAGATGGGAAGGGGGTACACACCCAGAACATACACAACATGACTCTCTATAGCCTAGGATAATCACATCACCCCTAACCACTAGAGTTCACCTTCAAAACTCACACAACTCACCGGCAAACTACTGTTTGCATATCACCGTACTCACAACTCAATATGATACAACCAACAAAGCCCAATCATCCTGTACAACGCGATTCAATCCCTTCATTGCACAAAAAAACTCTCTCAATCCCTTTGTGCACAACAGACCATTGGGGGACACAACTGCCTTCACACACCCGGAAGCACACACACCTAATAAAGAAGAGATAGGGTAGGGGGAAATCAACACAAGATGCACAGTAATGATGAATTCCTTTCAACAAACCCGACTATATACATGGGGCTCCAAGTCGGAACACCCTCGACCAGCACCAGGTTTTCAATAAGCAGCCCTCGTGCCCTACATCAACTCCATAGCAGCTCCTCAACAATGTATAACATAGCTTGACGCTTGACGGTGGAGCTCCGTGTTGGAATTAGGGTTGCAAGAAAACACACACATCTTGGAGAAGACAAAGGAAGGTCAAGGCACATAACAAAGCGTGTTTTGTTTAGTGTGCAATGGAAAGACAGATAGCCCTAGAATGATGGGTGTATATATAACGCACGAGAAAAAAAACCTCCTAAAGAGGGAAAAAATGCCCCTGTGGTCCTAAGTGTGTTCACACACATCACTACCACATGTATATGGTAACAAATCCCCCTTGGAGTGATGCCGTGAAGGAGAGATGACACATAGAGTAAAGGGAAGTGCCATGCCCTAAGGACATGATCAGTCCACAAAGGGGAGTAAGCCCAACGCTTTGTGGAAAGATTCAAGCTTCTCACAAGAAAACACCTTTGTGAAAAGGTCTGCAAGGTTGTCTTGGGTTGGCACATAAGCCAAGTTGATCTCTCTTGCTGAGAGCCTCTCGCTGACATAGTGGTAATGCACCTCAATGTGCTTTGTGCAAGCATGAAAAACTGGGTTCCTCGCAACTGCCAATGTGGTCTGACTGTTAGTGTAGATAGTGTTGGCAGTATCATGTCCAACACCCAAATCAACCATAAGGCATTTGAGCCATACACACTTAATCGTAGATGTGAAGACTACCCTGTACTCAACCTCACAACTGGAAGTGGCCACAATAGGTTTCTTCTTGCTCAACCATGATATGCATGAGCTGCCAAGCAAACAAAAACCACTTGTGGACACTAGTGTGTCAAATAAATCATCCCAATCTAAGTCCGAGAAAGCATGTAAGTTTGGCGGCAATGATTCCCCCTTGGGATAAAACAATCCCATACATAAATTGCCCCTCAAGTAGAGAAAAATACTCTTGACAGCCTGCCAATGCTTAGACCCTAGGCTATGCATAAATCTGCTGACCTGTGAGACTGCAAACTGAATATCCGGCCTCATGTTTCATAGATAAATGAGGCATCCAATAGAAGTTTGGTAGAAAATGACATCTACAGGATCATGAGCATCATGAAGACTCAATTTCAAACCTGTTTCCATGGGAGTGGCAAAATGTTTGCAATCATCAAGTTCAAATTTACATAGCAATGTCTCTATGTAACTTTTGTGACACAAGGCAATACCACCATCACATTGCTTAACTCTATACCCAAGTAATGATCCAACAACCCCAAATCTTTCATCTTGAAAGTAGCATTCAAATCAACATTATATTCAGCAATATGTCTCTCATTTGGTCCAGTGATCAACAAATCATCTACATAAAGAGCCCAATGAGAAGTACATCACTCTCACGCTTTACATACAATGTGCTTTGTGTTGGACTGTTACGAAAGCCTCGTTTGACCAAATGAGCGTAAAACTTCTCATACCAAGCACAAGGAGATTGCTTCAACCCATACAAAGTCTTGTTACATTTGTACACCTTATCCTCTTGTCATCTCTTCACAAAATCGCGAGGCTGTGTTACATAAACTTCCTCAAATATGTCACCATTCAAGTAAGTAGTAACATTGTCTGATTGATGTACATCCCAACCAAAATGAGTTGCCAATGCACATATAAAGCACACGGTAGTCATACGACAAATGGGAGCAAAAGTATATTCATAATCTATGCCTTTTTACTGTGCATAATCCTTTGCAACAAGTCGAGCCTTATAGCAATCAATCTCACCATTCGGTTTGCTTTTCAACTTGTAAACCCACTTCGCACCAATGGCCTTTTTTCCAGGGGGCAAATCACACAAAGTCCATGTGTCATTTCTTATAAGGGCATCATAATTTATTGCATGGCAACCATCCAATTTTCTAAATTCTGTGCTTCATCAAAAGATAGAGGTTCCTAAACATCATAGACAGAGCCAAAGAATAACAATCTGGTGCATAAGATGCATGGCAAGATCTTGAACGAGTGCGACTAGACAAAGGTGCATTCAATTTACTGTCACACAATGTATGCACCAACCAGTTTGGCATACCTCTAGCATGCTCATTTTTAGCCCTTTCCTCATCACGTACATCATGTACATCTACATCAGTAATAGGTTGATATGTAAAATTTGGAAACCCCCATAGACTGTAAATTTGCCTCATTGGAATTTACATTCGAACTTCCACCACTAAAAAGAGGCAACAAAGTGTCATAAATGTCATGTGAGCTGACATTACTGTCTCTAGTACATGACGGCAAGGGCTGAACAGAATCTTCCACAAACACAACATCTCCTGAGACCAAGATACGCTTTGTTTGCAAATGATAAAGCCTATTACCTTTCCTTTCGGCTCTATAATCAACAAAAATACATTTGACAGCCTTATCATCCAATTTTCTGCACTGTGTTTGTGGCACCAAAGCATATGCCAAACAACCAAAAATAGGCATGTGCTCAATAGAAGGCTTTCTATCATGCCATGCTTCATATGGAGTAATAGACTGCAAAGCTTTTGTAGGACACTTGTTAAGTACATAAGTGGCAGACATGACGCCTCAACCCAAAATGAATGAGGTAAAGCTTGACTTTTGACCATACATCGTGCTATTTTTGTAAGTGACCTGTTTTTCCTCTCAGCAACACCATCTTGCTGAGGCGTATAAGGCACTATAAATTGGTGCTTTATCCCATGACTAGCCAGAAACTCATTAAATTCATGAGACATATACTCCCCCCCTCAATCGAAATGGAGGGTGCCCATAGTACATTTTGAGACATTTTCAGCCATAGCCAAAAATTGTTTGAAGCACATAAATACTTTGGACTTCCCTTTAAGCGGATATACCCATGCATGCCTGGAGTAATCATCAATAAAAGTCACGAAGTAATGGTAATTGCCCAGAGACAGAGTTTGCATGGGCCCACAAACATCACTATGCATAAGCTGCAACCTACATGTGGCCCTAACTGAACCATCCGTTGGAAACTTTGAATGCTACATCTTACCCAAAATACAGCCTTCACAAACATGTTTGACATGTGCTTCAACAGGTGGCAAAGAAGCAACCATATCAAATTTTTGCAAATGCAGCATACTGGCAAAATTCAAATGACCAAAACGTGCATGCCAAAGTTTTTCATATGAAATAACCTTTGAATCCGCAACTGCATTTACAAAAATTTGCCTACACTTGTCATACAAAGTGACCTTTTACAGCCCACGACATAAAATGCTAGATGCAACAATTTCATCACTGAAACTGAGATCATGTACTGTACATCTATAATCCACAAATTTGACGACAAGACCAAGTCTAGCAGTGCAGATACAGACAAAAGATTCTTCTTGATCGAGGTACATAAAATGCATCAACAAGTGTGAAAGAACTTCCATTTGTAGTAGTAAGCACAATCTTTTCGACTCCCTGAACCGGATAAGAGGCATTGTTGGCACAAGTAACTGAATTCTTGTGAGGGACAAACTCAAGAGAGGTGAACAAATCATGATGTGAAATAATGTGCTTTGTAGCACCACTGTCAAAATACCACACATGTGAATCTGCATCAATTGACATGCATGCATCCGGATAGAAAAATAATAGGTACACTCTGCACTAAAAACCCATTCTGCATCAACGTCAACATCACAATCTCCTTTCACAGAAGACTCAACAATAGCTGCATTTGTAGTGGATCTAGCATTTGCAGTGGAACCACCCTCTTTCTTGTTAGCCTCTTTGGCCTTCAACTTAGGACACTGCTTGATCAAGTGATCAAGCTTTACAATAATGGCAACACATCTCTTTTTTCCCTTATCACCAGCAAAAGCATTAGGAACGAATGATTTTCCACTCGTAGAAGAACCATAAGAATTGGGTGCATTGCTGTTACCACCTTTTCTTTGAGCAACAATAAAGCTTGTTCAACTGCACACTGTCTAGTCCTGTTTTTCCTAGAAAGTGACTCTTGCAATAGCAATGTGCACAATGCATCAAACTTGACACCTTTAGGATTTCCTTGGGTCACAAGTCTCCAAGTACCAGCAAAAGTCTGGTAAGAGTCTGGCAAGGCATCAAGAACAGTCTGCACAAGGGAACAGTCTAAAATGGCTTCTTTGCTGCTCATTGATATCCTTGACACCAGCAAAGAAAGTGTCCATATCATCTTCCTCATGCATAATCTTCGACACCAGCTCTTTATGCAACAATGAAATTCTTGTCTCATTGTGGCTTGCATAAAGACCAGCCAGAATATCCCAAGCCTGTTTTGTAGATTTTGCTAAACAATGTGAGGAGTAATGGTGTGCTTCACAGACAACGCAATCAATGCATGAGACTGTGCATCCTTTACATCCCAATGAGCTTGCTCTGCCATAGGCAAAACAACTCTAACAACAACAACCCTTGCAGCAAGACCTGCAACATCCTCAACCACCCTGTATCTTCAAAACTAGGATGTACATCAATGCCCTACACAATGTTCCAAAACTCCCTTTGACACAAGAACATGCTGCATCATATAATCCCACATAGGGTAATTGTCCCCATCCAATATCTCCTTAGCATATCAAACATCTTGAACACGTCTGTGTTGTTGTCATCCATGGTAAATGCTGCACCTCATGTGAGAACTATCCAAAAAGAGGAGAAATGAAGTGCGAACAACACGTGCTATATAGCACAAACCGTAGAAGACTGTAAGGGACTTGTTATGCAAAAAACGGCACTGACAAAAATTTTGCACAAAATGACAAAATAGCATGTGCAGTACTGTCTATAGTAGAATGGAGGCCGAAATGAGACCGAATCAAAAACTTGAGCATACTAATCTCTTTGACCTTGCCCGAAATTTTTGTCAACCTACAAACGCTTGCCAAATCTCACAGAAATTGGAGAAAGTGAGCAGGCGTGTGCTGGAGCTGTTGGCGACTAAGAGTGGGAGGATGTAACCTGCTCTGATACCGATTGTTGGAATTAGGGTTGTAGGAAAACACACACAACTTAGAGATGAAGGAAGCTCAAGGCACACAACAGAGAGTGTTTTACTTAGTGTGCAATGGAAAGATAGATAGCTCTAGAATGATGGGCATATATATAATGCACGGGGGAAAAAGCCTCATAAAGAGGGAAAAAATGCCCCGGTGGTTTTAAGTGTGTTCACACACATCACTCCCACATGTATATGGTAACACTCCGACGGTCCAACAAAAAAACCCTTGTACATGCGCGTGCACTCCCTTTTATAGGGGCTTTTACAAGAGCTTAAAAGAACAAAAAGTTGGTTTTCTTCCTTGGCCCATGGAACCAACAGAGCCCCATGATAGTATATTTTGCATTTCTGAACACTTGTCATACTCCAGTTTTAGCATACATGCATGCTCAAGATGCGTGGCTCACTTTCCACTTTCTCTTTCTCTGTGAACTCCCCCTTGGTGCCTCGACACCTTGCCTTTTTGTTGGCACATGAACCACACCCATGAGGGGGGCAATGACGGTGCCATCGTTGCTCCTTTCCTCTCCCTTCAAAAGACTTTGGCATGTGACACGACCCCTATAGGGTGCCACATCACCACCATCCAATCAACCCCAATGACAAGAGCACCATCGCCATCGAGTAGCGCACTGCTGTGCACCTCCTCCTCCGTCACAAAAGCCACTAGGGCTGCCGCCCGCAACGCGCACATAGAGCTGCGGCCATAGTTGCCCACACCATGAGCTCCCAAGAGCTCTTTGGATGCTCATTGAGGCCACTCTCTAGTATTTATTGCTTGGCTTATTGGTCCCCACTTTTGCATATGGGATGTCTCCCCTGCCATGTGGCGCCTCTTGAGCAACACACCCCCAAGGGCTCCTAAAATCCCAAAAAAATCCACCAAAACTTATGTTTTTTGGCCCAACTTCATGGTCCTTCCATTCTTTGCATAGAGATCCTCTCCTTGAGCCATGAAAACTAACCAAGAGTCACCATTTCGGACTTCAATACTTGCAAACATTCCAGCATTCCAACCTCTATATGGCCTCGAACGACGAGCATCAAAATGGAAAAAAACACAAGACCGCCACCTGCGATCGCCACAGTCGTCGAAATTCAATTGGTCATATCTCATTGTCTAGGCATCCAATTAATAAGCAACCACTTCTTGCTGGCTCCCTATGTTGTCTATTACCCCCACAAATTCCACCGAGCTTCAAAGAACCTCTGTTGGCACATTTCCCGATGCGGACAAACTGGCACCAGCATGCCCCCCTCCAAAACTTCCTCCGCTAATATCTTGGCATCTAGGGCTCCAATTGCCAATTTGAAAAGACCAACAGGCTCCATAAATTCAGCACTATACACCTGTATATCCAAAATGGCTTGGACTACATGGCTCCACCTTCCCTATCCGGCTAGGATCGACAAACATTCCCAACTTCAAGACTTCATATCTTGGGCTCGGTAGCCCCGTTTGACGAGTCGTCTAGACCTGCCCCTTCATCACTTCAAGCTCTACATTTTCAAAACTAAAGCCAGCACTTTGATCCCCTCATCTACAACCATAACTGGCCCATCTCGGAGTCCATATGGTCTAAAAAACCACATTATGCATACATATCAGCTGCTCCTAGTTTGCCCAGGCTCTTTGTAGTTGCTCCAACATTTTGCCATGTACCTGCTAGCCTGCATACGCCTGCATGTACCATATTCTATGGTCAACACACTTTGCTTGCACCAACGTCCACAAATACTGTTTAGATGTGAGCTTGCATTGGGACTCACACATCATCCAAGGCATGGCAATTGTTACGACGCAAAATGGACAATCATGGGCATCATCCCCCACCTCTTCCAAGAATAAGACATCCAAAAGGCTACATGCCGTGCTAGTAGTGCACATCTAGGTGAAGATTTGAAGCTACAATCAATCACTATGCAAAGAACACGTAGAAGGTAGGAAGACAACAAAATTGTCGTTTACTAAAATGTTGGAGGAGTTACTTTTGGGCAAGCATTTCCTAGCAAGCGCTTTTTTATTCTAAGTGGTCTTTTCTAAAGCTAATGATTAAAATAATAAATATCCAAAAACATTAAGAGATACCCAAAAAGACAAAAAATAGGTTACTACCAAGATACAAGCAAATATCAAATACAAATAGATTCCCTCACATAGAGGTAGAGGGCCAACATCTCTTCAACATGGTGAACGCATTGTTGGCGAGAGAGGCCTACACCACAGAGTGTTGAGATTGCAAGTCCTACACCAAGCAAGTCAAAATTAAAGAGAAAAAAATGTTTGTGAGGGGAGGAATCCCCGTGCAGGTGCGTACAAGAAGAGAGGAAGAGAAGAGGAGAGGGGATAGTGTTTATTGTATCCAAAAATAGTGTTCGTGACTTAGAGATGGGCGATTGGGCCAGTCCACTTGAAGGCCAATGTGGCCCAAGTGGCTAAAGTGCAAGGGTTAGTATGTACAACTATACAAGTGTGAATGATGAACATCACTTCACCCTATGCCCATTATGGCTATGCAATGTGCAAACCGCTCTGACGATAGACTCTTTGTCAGAGCATCCGCTAGGTTCTCATCCATGTGGATTTTGGCTAACTCAATGTGCGTGACTAGCCAGAATATCCCGTATCACATGATACCTATCCTTGATGTGTTTCAATTTGGAATGAAACACAAGGTTCTTCTCTAACGCAATCATAATCTAGATATCACAATGTAACAATGGAGTTTGGTGTATATCAAGGTCTCCCATTAGACGAGATAACCACTTAGCTTTCTTGCTAGCAGTCAAAACTACAATATACTCAGCCTCAATGGTGGAGGATGAAGTACAACTTTGGAAAAAATGATCTCCAAAAGACTTCCACTCCAGCAAACAAGAAAACGTAGCCAGTTGTGGATCTTCTAGTGTCCACACAACCCACATAATCAAAATCAATGTAACCAACTGTAATGGATATGGCCTATGAACTTTAAGAGTAGCAGAATTAGGAAATTAGATAAAGCACTTTTGTAAGATTACTTTGAGAGCATAGTGGGTGAACTTAATTGATAATAGCAACATAAACATGGTACTTAGTTAACATGGCATGAACAATACTTTTGCAAGAGAGAGAGTTTAGAGAACATGATAATAGTTGAGGACCGGATTTATACGGAGCAAGTCCCCCCTCCAATCGGCATTTGTATTATAGTTTCTCCCATCAAGAGAGACTTGGTACAATACAATCTTTGTGTTCCTTGTGACCTAGGTGATGCAATGAAGATGGAAAGCTTCATGCATCACAAACATAACATAAACTTTGTAGAAAGCATTAACTATCCCAAGCCTCAGTCCCAATGCCTCAAACACCTTCGAAGGTGGAGAGAGACAGCAGGGAATGAGGATAAGGAAGAGGAAGAAGAGACATTCCATAGGATAAATAAATAGTTCCTCACTTATAATCACTCTTCTTGCTAGCATACATAATAGCATAGTAATAAAGATGGAGAAGATGACAAGCTTAAGCATTGAAGCATGGCTCTTGGTTGGATTTGCATTCCATAGCCAAGAGTGTTGGTGTACGCTCTGATTCTCACAAGCTTGGAGAAGGAGGTGGAGTTCCTCAACTTTCACCAAGTGAGAATGAATCCACAAAATGAGTGTGTGTGTGGTGTATATCCCCCCAGCACCCCCCTTGCTTGCGTGGGGCGAGTTGTAGCTTTTACACAAGTTTCAAGCTCATTGGACCCCTCTCCCCCCTAGCCAATCACATGCAGCATGCATTCAAGTGCATGGGTAGTCTTTGGACAAGTGCCCTCCTTACCCCTTAAAAAGATAGAGCTTGAAAATATCTAGATATTTGTTGGATGGAACTAGAAGCTCATTGGACCCCTCTTTAGCCCAACCAATAGCATTCGAGCACACCATGTGGTTAAGCATAGGGAGAGTCTGACATGTGTCCCATGTGCCCTTTGAGGAAAGGGGTGTCCTTTGGGTGAGTGGAAGGTTAAGTCAAAGATTCCCCGAACTTTGGGACTTTCATGCATAGGAAGCTTCTCAAGAACCTTCCTCATTTTGTTTGTAGGGTCTCTTTTTGACTCAAGCACCTTACCCCACCATGCATGGGAAGCTTCTCAAGCACCTTCCTCATTAAGTTTGTAGGGTCTCTTTTTGACTCAAGCACCTTACCCCCCATGCATGAGAAGCTTCTCAAGCACCTTCCTCATTAAGTTTATAGGGTATCTTTTTGACTCAAGCACCTTCCTCATTAAGTATGACAAGCACCTCAAGTACCTTAGTCATCTAGCATGACAAGCACCTCAAGCACCTTAGTCATTAAGCACGCACCTTAGTCATCAAGCACGACAAGCATCTCAAGCACCTTAGTCATCAAGCACGTGACTTAGTCATCAAGCACGACAAGCACCTCAAGCTTAGGTCGAGTTTGAAGTCGCGGAGCGGAGCGTGGATCGACTCTCTCTCTCACACACACACAGTGAGCTTACACAGTACAGTACGCAGAGATCTGTTAGAAGGGTTATCTCCCAAATCCTTAGTATTCACAAAGAATATGTTAGTATATACAAAGAGTTAGAGGTAAGTGAGTTAGGCGGGCGGCCGGCCATATCCGCATAAGAGGCCACTTGGGCTTTAATCCCAACAACCTCCCACTTAAAGTCCAATGTGGCACTTTAAGTAACTGTAAATCTATGAACATAAATGTACAAAGATTTACATGGCTGCCATCTATCCAATGCCCAATAACTCACGACAATGCACAAAGCCCTCTCCTGGAAGTCCCTTTGTGAGTAGATCAGCAGGATTGTCCTTGGTGTGGATCTTCAGCAGTTGTATCTGCTTGTCTTCAAGTACTTCCCTAATGAAGTGATACTTCACATCAATATGCTTAGTCTTCGAATGGAACACTGGATTCTTTGCCAATTGTATAGCACTTTGACTATCACAATATAACTCTGGCATATCTGCATTGATTCCCAAGTCTGCAACCAATCTACCAAGCCAAATAGCTTCTTTGCATGCCTCATTTGCTGCAACATACTCAGCTTCTGTAGTAGACTGCGTAACACAATCTTGTAATCGAGATCGCCATGATATGGCACCTCCAGCCAATGTAAAGACATAGCCTGATGTAGATCTCCTCTTATCCAAGTCTCCTGCATAATCTGAGTCAGTGTATCCTCTGACACTCAAATCCTGACTACCATAGCATATGTGCATACTCTTTGTATGTTTTAAGTATCTCATGATACCTTTCACTGCCTCCCAATGTTTCTTGCCGGGATTTGACATATATCTGCTAACCACTCCCACTGCAAATGCAATATCCGGACGTGTAGCAATCATTGCATACATCAAACTACCCACTGCAGACACATATGGAATCTTATCCATTTCAGCCTTTTCTTCCTCAGACACAGGACAATCTTGTTTGCTAAGTTTCACATATGGTGGCAATGGAACACTCAATGCCTTTCCCTTCTCCATATTGAAACGTTGCAAAACCTTGTCAATATACTCTGTTTGAGATAACCAAATCAACTTCTTTGATCTGTCTCTCTCAATGCGCATACCAAGTATATGACTTGCCTCACCCATGTCTTTCATGTCAAACGATTTTGCCATCTTTGACTTCAAAGCTGAAATTTCTTCCAAGTGTTTGCCAGCAATCAACATGTCATCCACATACAAAATAAGGATCAGCCAACTGCCATCCTTAGCCTTCTTTGTATATAGACAGTGATCGAACTCACTACGTTTGTAGCCTTGAGAAAGCATAAACTGGTGGAACTTATGGTACCATGCCCTCGGTGATTGTTTTAAGCCATAAAGACTCTTTAACAACTGGCATACCAAATGTTCCATGCCTTTCTCAACAAACCCTTCTGGCTGCTGCATGTAAATTTCCACATCTAAATCACCATGCAAGAACGCTGTCTTGACATCCATTTGGTGCAACACCAAATCCAATATAGCAACCAATGCAAGAAAGCATCTCAATGTAGTCATCTTGACCACTGGAGAGAAGACTTCATCAAAGTCAATGCCTTGTTCTTGCTTAAAGCCCTTGGCAACAAGCCTTGCTTTGTACTTTGGCTGACTATCATGAGCAGTGATCTTATACCTGTAAACCCATTTACAAGGTAGAGCCTTTTTGCCCTGTGGTAATTTAACCAACTTCCATGTCTGGTTTTTATGCAGAGCTGTCATCTCTGACTGCATGGCCAACTGCCATTTTTTCGAGTCAACCACTTGTAATGCTTCCTTGTAACAAGATGGTTCTCCGCAATCTGTGAGCATGACATAATTTAGAGATGGCACATAACGATCAGGTGGTTTGGAGACACGCTCAGAACGTCTCACCACAACTGATTCTGCCTCTCTAGCCACTATAGGCTGTTCCTGAGCCTGACCATGCTGTCTTGATGTGCTAGCACTAGGTCCATCTTCCCTGAAGACAACTCTTCTGATCTCCTCTGTCTTCTCTGGCTTAGAGTGAAACTTGGCTTCATTGAAATGCACATCATTGCTACGAATAAGCTTTCTGGACTCAGGATCCCAAAGCCGGTAACCCATCTCGCCCGATTCTCCGTAGCCAAGAAATATACACTTCTTGCTCTTTGGTTCTAACTTATTTCTGAACTCCTTAGGAATATGGCTATAAGCTTCACAACCAAAGACTCTGAGATGCTTATACGAAGGTGCCTTGCCTGTCCATAGCATCTCGGCCACTGCACTCTTATCCAGAACCCTACTAGGAGACCTGTTGATCAAATGGACTGCTGTAGCCACTGCTTCCGCCCAAAATCCATCAGGCAACTCAGCATTTGACAACATGCTTCTGACCTTCTCTTGTATGGTCCTATTCATACGTTCTGCAACCCCATTCTGTGAAGGATTATATGGTGCAGTAAGTTCCCGCTTAATCCCTTTTGCTTCACAAAAGTCTTGAAAAGCTTTGGAAACGTACTCTCCACCATTGTCAGTTCTCAAGCACTTCAGCTTGTGACCACTCTGATTCTCCACCAGCTGCAAGAATGTCTTAAAGACCTTGAGCACCTCATCCTTGTGCTTCAAGAAGTAAACCCATACTTTGCGAGAATAGTCATCTATGAATGTACAAAAGTACGCTGCTCCCCCTAGTGACAAACTAGGCATTGGTCCGCATAGGTCACTGTGTACAAGAGCTAACCGTTCGTCCCTACGATTCCTCTTTGATCTGTGTGGTTCCTGTGTTTGCTTACCATAAACACAATGCTCACAAAACTCGAAATCTTGAAATGAAAATCCAGGCAAATAACCATAATGAGAAAGTATTTCCATTCCTCTTTTTGACATATGTCCCAACCTACGATGCCACAGTGACACACTTGGCTGCTCAATCACATTAATTACATGGTTTTTAACCTCTGAAACATGTAAAGTGTACAGAGTTCCTGACTTGCTGCCATGTGCTACAGTCATCGAACCTTTGGAGATCTTCCAAGCGCTGTTCCCAAAAACTGTCACATAACCTGCATCATCCAACTTCCCTGTACTAATCAAGCTCTTTCGGATTGCTGGAACATGTCTGACATTCTTGAGCCATAAAGAAGAGCCATTCTGAAACTTCAACTGCACATCTCCCACTCCAAGTATGTCACAAACCTGCTCATTGCCAAGTCTGACATAGTCTTTAGTAGCCACATATGATGTAAACCACTCTTTGTGCGGAGAAACATGTAAAGATGCCCCTGAGTCGATAATCCAATCACTCATAGCATGTCCATCCTCTGCAGTCAAGAAAACAGAATCAAGATTGCTTGTAAGGAAGATGTCACCACCTGCTATACCAGAATCACTGTCTGAACCAGATCCTGTGACATTCACCTCTTCAATCTTCACTGAACTCTTCTTTTCATCTTGCTCAGAACTCTTTGTTTTGCCTTTTTCTTGTTTCCACTTCGTACAGTCTCGCTTCATGTGACCCTTCTTGCCACAATGGTAGCATTCTATGTCATCCTTTGACTTCGAATCACGAGACTTACTTCGGTTTTGTGCCTTCTTACCCTTCTTCTCTTTAAACTGTTGTCTCCCTCGAACGACCAAAGCACTATTGCCTTTGCCTTTGTCAATGTTCTTCCTGTTCACTTCCTCTGTGAGCAAGCTGCCTTCTACATTAGCACTCGTAAGACCTTCTGGCGCGACAGAATTACTTAACGCTGTACGAAAAGTATCCCAACTGTCTGGCAAAGTGATTAAGAGAAACATAGCCTTCACTGAATCTGGAAAGACTATCTCCTGTGCTGTTAACTGGCTGAAAATTGAGTGAAATTCATTCAGATGATTTGACATGGCTGTCCCTTCCTTCATCTTCAAATCCACCAATTTCTTGAGCCAGTAAATCTGAGAAGCAGCACTTTGTTTCTCGTACATATCACATAGCTTTTGCCATACGCCATACGCTGTAGTCTCTTCTGCTACGTTGAAGTAAACATTTTCTGCCAGTGTCAGCATGATTGTGGAACAAGCTAACTCGTCAAGCTCTTCCCACTCATCTTGAGCCATAAATTCTGGTCTCTCCCCTTTGAGCTTCAGTGGCTTCACTTGTTTTTTCTGCACCAAAACCTGCCAAATCTGCTTCTTCCAGAATGGAAAGTTTGTGCCATCCAGCTTCTTTATGTTGTAAAGAGTCTCACTTTGAGAAGATGCCATATCTGCCAAACTGTTTACTCCTGAGAAAAATCCGGCAGAGTTTCCCCTGTAAACTGGCCTCTGTACACAGTAAACAAGCTATAATCAACAAGCTGAACACCTCTCCTCAGGAACTGTCAGTATTTTTGAAAATTTTTGACAGAGTCTCCCCTGTAAACTGAGCTCTGGGAACCAAAAGATAGCTCAAAAAACAATCATAAATAGCTGACCAATGACAAATCTAAAAAATCCCTGTAATATGCTGTCCTGTAAGCATACACTGTCTCCTCTCTGGGCGATGACAGAACCTGTATCTGTCTCAAGACTGAGCCCTGAACAATGCCTCAACGGCCTGACGCATAAGATGCAATCCAGTGTCTACACAAAGTCATACATCCTAAGGGATAAAAGTCGCCGAAGAGGATGCGTGTAGAGGGGAACTCCAGCAACCTAATCCACCTCACACTGGGTAACCCAGCCCCCAGTGCTTGGCTTCAAAAAACCTCACACACGACCCTCTCAGATGGCTCAGCAAACTGCCCAGAACTAGCATACATCCTATAATAGACCAATCACTGTCCTATGACCGCTGCGGCGGTCTGTCTGCTAGCGTGACTCACAACTAGCAGACCCACAATCACAGTACATCAATCTGCAATACATGCCAGTGGTGTCAAGCCGTCGTATGGCCACACCTCCCCTGGAACCTGGCAAGCACAAGAAGTAGCAATGCAGACTGCAATATATATATCTGATGATATATATGTGTACCTGGTCTATAGATGATGCTCTGAAGACGAATAAGTGATGTATGTCGATGTCGATATTGATGTCGACCACCTCCTGCTTGCCAATCTACACAAGACGGATTTCTTTGCGGCTGAAATCTATCTTCTGCTGTAGTGCTCAGAACGAAATTCTGAGGGCATAAACGGCTTCGAAAGGGGGGTAAAACCCCAGGTCGCCTGGTGGAAACGCTCCCGGAACGCCGAGTGTGAATTTTCGAACTCCGGATCCAGAATCTGCCGGAAAAGTGCGCGCGCGCGCGATTGCGCAAATCCGCACTGAACCAAGGCTCTGATACCAATTGAAGTCGCGGAGCGGAGCGTGGATCGACTCTCTCTCTCACACACACACAGTGAGCTTACACAGTACAGTACGCAGAGATCTGTTAGAAGGGTTATCTCCCAAATCCTTAGTATTCACAAAGAATATGTTAGTATATACAAAGAGTTAGAGGTAAGTGAGTTAGGCGGGCGGCCGCCATATCCGCATAAGAGGCCACTTGGGCTTTAATCCCAACAGAGTTCACACCTCAAGCTCAGCCCTAGCTTGCCTAAGGTCAAAGAACTTTTAACACTAACTATTGGAGGTCTTTAATGAAGCTAAACCTAAGGTCTTTTAAGCTCCATTAGATGCACGTTGCTCTTTGATAGACTACCTCCTTTTGGGCCCGTATTGAGATGTAACCATCTCTCCTCTTGGTCCCCTATTGAGATAAGTCTAGAAGCACTTATTGCACATTGCTCTTTGGTAGACCGTCTCCTTTTGGATCCTGATTGAGATGCAACCATCTCTCCTTTTGGTGCCCTACTGTTGAGATAGGTCTAGAAGCACATGTCTCTATTCTAACTCTTGTTCCTGTTTATTCTCC
>NW_028221436.1:100381-145533 GCF_014529385.1 Adiantum capillus-veneris
TGCAAATGAATCAAGGGAGCACGTCTGCAATGCAATACTCACATGTAATCGTTGTGGCATAGATGACTTGATTGCCCAATGTCCCTATAACCCAAATGCGCCTAAAATCACACCCCTAAATTTGGTCGAAAATTGCTAGTGTGACATGCCAATACCACCCCGTCGCACCCGCTTATGCGATTACACGGTCCATGCTTCAAGGGCCAGGCCATATCCTCGAAGAGAGAGATACCGCGTCAGTTATCCAAGCAAAGAAAAAGAAGACACGAAGGAAGAGGTCGCAGAATACGGGAAATTCAAAGCCAAGTTCCAAAACAAACATAGGAACAGGAGATGACCCCGTGTATATGAATGACCTCGAGGATGATTCAGATTCAATCGAGACAATGGAGACTAGAACCAATACCACAAAGGGAAAGACCGACAAAGAAAACCGTAACATGGAACCAAATGAAAACCGAATAAGAGAAAACCATAAAGAGCCTCTGAAAACACCACAAGTGTTTCCAAATCCAATCCAAGACCCCCAAGATAAACCGCAGGGGCAAAAAGGGAAGAATCGTAAAAAGAAGATTGGGACGTACCCAAACCCAGTAGACGAGATTGAGCAGGTGAAACATCTAAGAGGTTTAGTGGAGGAGACTCAAAGGAAACTAGAACCAGAACCCATGCATGTCAAAATTCATGACACAGTGTTTCCCACGCAAGTTCATCCACCCACATGAACCATAGACCGTTAGCCATATCTAGTATCATCCAAGAAGGGAGTGAGGACGGGACATCAGAAAGTGAGCATACACCTTTCTTGTTGGAAAGGATGTTTAACGAAGGAATACCTGATCCCATTGAGGAATATGAGATTCCATCCTCACCAGTTCCTAGTCAAGGACCTACACCCTGCAAAATGCCAATGAATGTTGCCAAACTAGTGGACTTCATGTCTTCTGAGGTCCGAACCACGATCATAGCAAAGCTGTATGGAGATCCTGAGTTATTCCTTGCACTTCGAGCATTCCTTAACGGAGAGCTACGAACGGGATTACCGCAGTTTGCGCAACCAAATAGGCCTGACTCGATTATGATTGATGAGGAAAATCATGTGCAATCACTTGACTTAGATGGACACGAGTCTGTGATCGAGGTACCCATTAACGAATTAGGGCAGTATTTTGAAGGCGACGAGTCTAATGCGACCCTACCCATCACTACCAAGGGATTAACTATAAAGGGAATTCTTGATGGTGGTGCGGGAGTTAGCATCGTTACAAAAGATTGTTGGGAATCCATGGGAAAACCCCGCCTCAGTGTTACTAACATTGTGGTAAAGATGGCAAATGGTACCATAGCCAAACCTATGGGGATGCTCAAGGATCTTAAGATCAAAGTTCTAGGACACAAGGTACGACATACGTTCATTGTAATGGATTTCTCTAAACACCTTATGTCATATGAAATGATTTTAGGACGACCATTCATGAGGGAAGCACAAATGGTTCATGATTGGTCTAAAAATCATGTCTATTTGCAATTCCAAGACTCTGTCCTTAGAGTGGATTTGGTGACTGGTAAGGTACACCCCTTAGGGAGTAAAACCATTATTGATCATCGCTCTGACACCACAGTTCACTCGGCCCCACTACAATATTGTTACACTTGTAAGAAGGATACAGACATTGGCCAAGATTCTCCTTACATGGATGTGTTACCGGGTATGACGGAATCAGACAACGTAGACTGGGTACACCTAGCTGCAACCATAGATACCTGGGGAAATAGAGGAACCACTTGGGTCACACCAGAGGGGGAAGAGGTACCACAAATTGCACCTCTGAACATGATAAGTGCCATACATGCATCTTCTAAGGGCAAGGCAATTGTGGACCAATCTGACAGTGACACCGATAGCTCAATAGAAGACTTTGACCAACACGACTTGGACACTGACTCCCAGAGTGAAACGGATTCTGAATCTCATGAATTAGAGAGTGGAGCAAGTTCAGAGTCAAAACATTCGGAAGGACCGAGCACATCAACCGATGATAGCTCCCCGAGAGTGAAGAGGACACCAACGAGGACTCCTTTAGTGAGCCAGATCTAAATGCAAATCAAAAGCAGGTCTCAAATAAGAAAAAGAAAAACCTTAAGAGGCGTCGATATCGAGCCAATGTACGTGCTAGGATAAAAAAGAAGAGATCCTCAGCAGAATGGCTCAGTTATATAGGGCATGTGATGCTCATCGAAAATTGGTAGACAATTGGGGTGAATATCTCCAAAATGTTATGTGGTGTAGACCACGACCCCATGACATAGCCCAATTAGAGATCATAGACAAGCCAAAGTTGAGCCGCACTGCAAGGAGGCGTCAAAACCAAGAGTTAGCTCGACAACACAAGAAAGCAGAAATAGAAGCACAAACCAAAGCACAACCAGAATCCACAGACTTGCATCCTGCACCAGAACATTTCAAATCTTACACCACAGGGGAAGCAAAGGTTGTGTACACAAAAGCCCAAAGAATACCTATCGATGGGAATAATGGAATCTATGATGGTCCGGAAATAGTTAAAGAAATAGAATTAGCCGACCCCGTGAAGAATCAAAACCTGTTTTTATTGCCCAAGACCTCACAGAAGTTGAAGAGGCGGGTCCTCAAAGAGCTTCTCAAGGAATTCAAGGACGTATTCGCTTGGACATACCATGATATGAAAGGTGTTCCACCTTCTGTGGTCCAACATACAATCCCTATGATTAGCACTGCGAAGCCCGTACAACAAAGACCCTACCCGATGAATCCTAAGTACGCAAAGATCATTCAAGAAGAACTAGAAAAGCTTATCAAATGTGGGTTCATATATCCTATTGAACACTCTGAATGGGTGTCTCCAATAGTTATCGTGCCAAAAAAGAATGGGAAACTCAGGGTGTGCGTGGACCTCAAAAAAGTTAATGCAGCTACTAGAAGAGACCATTACCCCCTACCATATTCCGAACATGTACTCGAAAGAGTTGCAGGCAAGGAAGCTTATAGCTTTCTAGATGGGTACTCAGGCTACAACCAAATCACGATAGCGCTAGAGGACCAAGCTAAAACTGCCTTCATCACAGAATTTGGCGTGTTTGCATTTCGTGTGATGGCTTTTGGCTTAACAAATGCCCCTGCTACATTCCAACGATTAATAAACACTGCTTTTAAAGAATATTTGAGAGAGTTTTGTGAAGCTTTCTTAGACGACCTTTGTGTTTACTCTTCTTGGAAAGAACATCTATCATGTTTGCGGAAGGTGTTTGAAAAGTGTAGGTTATATCGTATCTCATTGAACCCGTTCAAATGCCAATTTTGGGTCAAGCATGGAGTTATTTTAGGGCATATAGTATCCAAGAATGGTATCTCAACCGATGAGAGCAAAATTAAAGTGATTCTAGAGTTACCACCACCAACCAATTACAAGGGAGTTCAAAGGTTCATGGGACACGTGGGTTATTATCGACGGTTTATTTTATTTTTCGCTGAGATAGCACGTCCTTTGTACAAGCTTCTCATTGAATTTAAATGGACTGAAGAGTGTGACCAGGCCTATGAACAATTGAAGAAAACACTAGCAAGTGCTCCGATTTTAAGGACACCTAACTGGGATGTCATTTTCCATGTGCATATTGATGCATCAAACTTTGCTATTGGGTGTGTTCTCACTCAACCAGGAGAACATAAATTGGACTATCCCATTAGCTTTGCAAGCCGTCAATTGAACGATGCTGAAAGGAACTACACCACTACAGAGCGAGAAGGTTTGGCAATGGTTTATGCAGTAAAGAAATTTCGCTACTACCTTCTGGCAAACAAGTTTGTATTTTATGTGGACCATCAAGCGTTGCTGTATCTGGTAAACAAGCCATGCTCCACAGGAAGAATCACACGATGGTTGTTAATTCTTCTGGAGTTTGATTTCACGATTGTAGTGAGACCCGGTAAAAGGCACGTCATGGCTGATCATTTGTCTCGCATACCCAATGGTGAAGCCCCTACAGGAGTTGATGATGAATTACCCGATACTTCCCTATTCATAGTTGAGACTATGCCTGAATGGAGTGAGAACATTGTTAACTTTTTAGTTAATGGTTTTCCACCCAAGGAACTTCGTAAGGATATCGCTCGAAGGCTAGTAAAAGAATGTGAACCCTATTGTTTGATTGCCGGAACTCTGTATAGATTAGGCAAGGATGATATTCTTAGGCGTTGTGCCCGCGAGGATGAATATTTGTATATCTTGCAAGAAGCACATATGGGCATAGCAGGAGGACATTTTTCAGGAGACCTGACTGCTAGAAAGGTGCTGCAATCAGGCTATTGGTGGCCAACTTTATTTAAGGATGCATCACTTTTTACAAAAGGGTGTGATGAGTGCCAACGTTACAAGACCACACAGCGCAAAGACAGAATGCCCTTACATCCTATTAAAGTAACCCAACCATTTGAAAAATGGGGCTTAGACTTTGTAGGTCCAATTAGTCCCGCAGCTCGCAACACTCAATCTCGATATATTCTAGTTGCTACGGACTATGTAACAAAGTGGGCTGAAGCTAAGGCTTCACAAAAAGCTGACGCGAGGACAACAGCTAAGTTTCTTTTTGAGAACATTATCACAAGATTTGGTTGCCCTTTTGAAATTGTTAGTGATAATGGTACCCATTTTATAAATGAGGTAATAAGAGAGCTTACCACGACCTTTATGATATCCCACCATAAGTCTACACCTTATTACCCGCAAGCTAATGGACAAGCCGAGAGCACCAACAAGACTCTAATCTCTATTTTAACCAAGACGGTAGAAGCTCATCGCACTGATTGGGATTTGAAGTTGACATCTGCTCTATGGGCTTATCGTACTGCTTATAAAGTGGCTATTAATTGTACGCCATTCAAAATGGTATACGGCCAAGAAGCGGTTATGCCTTGGGAGTTTGTCATTCCTAGTCTTAGGGTAGCTTCGCAAGAAGGATGGAATGGTAACCCCTTAACCGAGCGTTTGTATATCTTAGAAAAACTAGACGAAGAGAGACAGTTGGCTGTGCAAAATGCTCTTGTGGAAAAGGATAGGAGAAAGAAGTGGTTTGATCGCCATGTGAAGGACAAGGACATCAAAGTTGGTGATAAAGTCCTTATGTATGGAGTACGTAAAGAGAAGAAAAAGTTGAAATATGCTGGTAAAGGACCATATAGAGTATGTGAAATTACCCCACAAGGTACCCTTCGTGTGGAAACTCTTGATGGAGTTGAAACCATTGGATTCCTCAATGGGAGTAAATTCAAAAGATATTATGATCCTTTAAGCCAAGAAGAACTACGGGCCATTCATCAAAAGAAGGCCGCCAAAGCACAAACCGAGTTAAACAAGATACAAGCTCAAGCTGAGGCTAAGGAGCGACAACAACGTATAAGACAAAAACGAGAGGCTAACCTTGGAGTCACAAATGCATTCCACGTGGAAATCGAAGAGGATGGGTTGGACTCTGACACACCTCTACGATACCCTATTGAGTTAAATAGTGCCTATGGAAAAGTGCTATATAACGCCTTATTGGACACGGGTGCTAAATATAATCTGCTATCCTATGGGGTGTGGTGTCAGTTAGGGAAGCCACCTCTATCTGAGAGTATTATCCAAGTCAAGGGTGTCAACAAGAAAAAAACTACGGTTTTTGGAATCTGGCACACTTCTGTCAGTTATGACAATGGAATTGTAGCTCAAGACT
Source organism: Adiantum capillus-veneris (assembly GCF_014529385.1). Lineage (NCBI taxonomy): Eukaryota > Viridiplantae > Streptophyta > Polypodiopsida > Polypodiales > Pteridaceae > Adiantum > Adiantum capillus-veneris. The sequence continues at coordinate 106,133 of NW_028221436.1, forward strand.
TTTTGGTCATGCCTACTGGAACTATGGAGGGTAATATAAACCTAGGCCGCACGTGGATGATAGCCACCAAATGCACTATTGATTGGGGGACTGGGGGTGTTACAACAAAAACTCTTAGCCCTACCACTCAAGCCATAGTCCCTGAGATATTGCCTAAGGAAATAAAACCCAAGACATTGCATGTCCAGGAGGTTGAACCATACGTCCCCATAGCCCAACTCTCTAGAGCTTCAACTGATGTAGTTGAAAGAAAGCTTGAGACACACAAGAACCATCCTAATATAACAGAAAAACATACAAGTGGGTCCCTAAAGCCTCTGTAGTGAGCATGGTTGATGCAAAAAAACGGAAACCTAGTAAGAACCGTCCCACTCACTCCAAGAAATGTAAAGAAACGTTGCGTTGGATTCCTAAACGACTATTGGAAGCCCAAGGATACTATGAAGGAAATGATCAAATCTGGGTGCCCAAACGTAAAGTGTACTCTTACCTGTCACCTGGCCCATGTAAACCCAATCCTGTGGCTCCAAAACAAATTGAAAATCGCGGAAAAGAAAAAATCATGGAATGTTACACACCCGATCTAGAGCTAGTTTGGGTACCAAAGAAAGAACGATTTGTTCCACCTAGCTCAGGAACAGGGAAATCAAATGAAGCTTCTTGCTCTTCATGTAGTTCCTATACGCAAATAGAAGCTTCGACACAACCTCCACCTACCACTGTACATATCCATACAAGCACAAAAGAGTTTGCACCTCCCGGGGTAAGTTCACCACCTACAACAACGTTGCAAATAAAATCATGGGAGAGTACCTTACCACCCTTGCAACTAGATGAAACGCATAGGTGGTCGAAAACTATTGGTTAAAACCTTCACCCATAACAACTTGGAACAATTGGTTTCAAAAGGTGACGACCTCATTCCAAAAGGTATGATCTACCCAAGGAAGGGGGAGTGTTTGCTAACATCAATCATTCACTCGCTCCCCTCTCAACCTTCCTCCCTGACCTCTCAATTCCAATCTTAGGGAATGTATATATATAGCCTTATACTCACAAAAAACAAAAATAGTAAAGAGCAAGAGCGACTAGCAACGAGAGAGCACCCTATCAGATCTTACATATAAGTCCAAATTCACCGTGTCAATTCAAGCAACACACAAAAACAACTCTTATGTTTTAAAGGCCTAACCAAATCTATCTGTCTTGTCAGAAATGGCTACTTCACCAGAGGCATGCACTTCTATTTTTGATGAAAGGTACCCTTTGTCTTTTCCTCAAGTGTTCTACGTATGCTACCCTATACTTTCTTGCGAATGGGATTTGATAGAGAGCCTTGCATGTGAGAGAAATTTTGAGGAGTTAGAATGGCTGATACGTCTATGGCTAACTAGTGATCCCTACCCAGTAGCGAATGTGTCTCCAATGGCACATGCTTATTCTTTTGCAAAAGATGAGTATCCACGCATCACGAGGTTCTTGATTAGCATGCTTGCACAAGAGGATGATGAAGAGGAACTAATAGAGACCGAGGAAGACTATGGCCTCACGGACAACGATTTTATTTATCTAGATGATGAGGATAGAGGCCTAGCCTTAGGGTGGCCACCCGGTTTATATAATATCCTCTTTCCTTGATTCTAAAAGGGGTGACAGATAGGTAGGTTAGGGGTCTAGATTGTGTTTTGAGTTTGTTTTTTAGGAGTTTTAATTTTTCACACTGACATGCCTCCTAGAGGTATAGTGCCTGTTTTTGGATGTGTTAGGTAGGACTTATATGGATCTCCATCCACATGGCTGAGGACATCTGCTTCAACGAAATGAGCCACTCCATACCTCCAGGTGTACTACTTTCCATGATTCATGTTGGTGGATGTGTAATTGCTAATAATGATTTTTCATTCTTTGTTTGAGTGCAATAGTTATGATTGTTATCTGCCATTATAGATGTATAAATTTGTCTTTGCTTAAGTTGATTGAACTCCAGTTTAATCTTATGGATGAGCCTGGAGATTAGGAGACCGTGACTTTAGGTTAACTCATTTACTTGACCACTAGGCCTAGCTAATAAAATTATCCGAGTATTTGAGACCTTAGGAATGTTTTAGGCAGAGAAAGGATTGCTCACTCAAACAACAAAAAACAGTGCGAATACCAAGGAAATGGAAGCAAAAAAAAAAAAAAACCATAAGTGCCACAAATGAAAAATCTTACGCTGGAAGAGAAATCCTGGCTTGAATTGGTACTTCACTCACATGTATTGTCTATGGTACTAGAGCCCTAGAGGTTCCCAGTTCCTTGAGAAGCAAAAAACCCCGACATACAAAATAAGCACACACGTCACATGATTGTGACCCAAAGTAAAAAAGTATTAAAAAAAAAAATTAAAAAAATTAAAAGACTTCCATTGAGCTTACAGTTAACATTTCAAGCTTTTGTTTGCAGTTGTGAGAGCGAGTTGGCTAATCAAAGCTGAAAAGCATAATTAGGGAATCTTGCATTTAGATAATCTTCTTAGCTTAGCTAGTACTAGAGTAGTTGTTTTAACCTTAGTCATAGCTAACTAATTGATAGACTCACCCATAAGCTCAAAACTCTTGATTAATTAATTTACTCAAAGTGCAATTTATTTGTCCTTAATGGCAGTCCAACATTTCATAAATCTTGCATTTACTCATTTCCACATGTACTTTACATTCCCCTCATGATTTATGGCACTATAATTCCGCTTGCTAAAACAGTGACTTTGCCTTGTAGATTCAAATCTAGATGCTCTACAACATGGACATACCAAGCTTCAACTCAATAGCGATCTACATGAGGAAGGGGGGCAATGTTAAACCTCGTGTCTCACGGACACCCTATCGCCTACGACAGACACTGTAACCGTATTATTTATTTAAGTAGAGTGAGGCACCGGGCTTGTTGGTCCAATAGGGAAAGGTAGAGTGATCGCCGATGAGAGGCGCACTCTAACACGAACATGCTAGGGTTAGTTGGCTAAGCATGGGCGCCCAAGTGTAAATGGGGTGAGCTCACATAAAAGCCAATTAAACCTAAAATTGAGTCATTCTCTCATGTGCAATAGAAGCTGCTCTTGCTCCATCTCCACCTTCTCCTTCACTATCTCCTTGTGTGTGTGCGTGTGTGTGTGTGTGTGTGTGTGTGAGAGAGAGAGAGAGAGAGAGAGAGAGAGAGAGAGAGAGAGAGAGAGAGAGAGAGAGAGTGAGGTGTGTGTGCGATCGAGTTTGCGGCGGCACGATGGCGGCGAGGCGGTTGAGCTTCGCGTAGCGGCGTCTCCCTCTTCTTCGCGGCGAGGAATCCTCTACGGAAGGAGCATAAGCGGTGAGTGACACGACCATTGCCCTCTTTGAGCTTACTAGTTAAACTAGTTGTGTGCTTGGAGCCGTCTGCGGCTCGTACACGGTGTATCGGCAAGTCCCTTGCTTCGACAGTGCGGCAAGGAACACACACTCATTGACATTGTTACAAATATTACTTGTTCCTAAGTGAGTAACTATCTAGTTGCTTACTTTCAAGCTAAACATTTCCAGAGGACATGAGTAAATGCCGCCATAGAGCAACCGAAACTGAAGCAAGAGACTAAGCTCTTATTGGAAGCAAATTGTATCGAAGAGGGAAGTATCAACATCTACGTCTTTGTGCAAATGAAGATGAATATATTCCCAATATAGAACAAGCACATGCTGGACTAGCTGGAGGTCACCTTTCTAGTGAAACCACTGAGAGAGCAAACTTGATGGTAGGCATATGGTGGTCAACACTTTCTGAAGATGCCAAGGAATATTTTGATGGTGTGATGCATGTCAACGAGTAAAAATGCTAGCCCATGTAGATACCATGTCCTTAAGACCAATGATGGGGGCTAGAGCTTTTGCAAAATGGGGTATAGACTTTGTTGGGCCAATACAACCACTTGCTTATACAAACCAAGCTCAATAAATCATTGTAGCTATGGACTATTTGACAAGTCGGCGGAGGGTAAAGAAACCCAAAATAATGATGCCAGAACCATAGCCATATTCTTGTATGAGAATGTGTTCACAAGATATGGACTACCAATAGAAATTGTTAGTGATAGGGGAACTCAATTTCTCAATGAGGTAATTGAGTATCTGCTTGATGAATTTATGGTCATCCATAACAAATCATGTCCCTATCATCCACAAGCAAATAGACAAGCTGAGCATACAAATAAAATTCTCATCTCGGTATTAGCTAAAGTGGTTAGTTCAGGATGGACTGATTGGGAAATGAATCTCCATGCCACTCTATGGGATTATAGAGTTTTGGTCAAGACAACTTCAAATGCTACACACTTTGACCTTGTTTATGGTCTTGATCCCATATTGCCGATAGAATTTCTATTTCTGACACTAAGGGTAGCTAAGGATCTTGAGTAGAATAGACATGAATTTTTAGAGAGGCTTGAAGATTTAGAAAATCTTGATGAGCAAAGGCTAATACTTGTAGCTCATATCTATGCACAAAAGTGGAAACAAAAACAATTTTTTTATTCCCATCTAGTTACAAAAATATTTTAAAAAGGGAACTTAGTTTTAGTCTATTCCCTTAAGCAACATATTTCCAAGTTCAAAAAAGGAAACTGGACCATTTATCATTGAAGATGTGTCCCCAAGTGGAGCAGTTAAGTTATCCACTCTAGATGGTGAACCAATGGCTAATTGGATTAGTGGATGCCATTTAAAGAAGTATAATTTTCCATTAACCAATGAACTGCTAGAAAAGATGCATGCAGCAAAATAGAGAATGATGAAACAACAACAGGTCATTGAAGAAGCCCAAGAGGAAGCTCAGCTTCGAGTACTCAAAAGAAAAGATGCTCGCAACAATCAACAAATACCTATTTCCATCAACACTCTCGAACTAGATGAACCACAAATGCATTGGTCGATACAGAAGCTCGAGTAAATGCAGTCAATTATTCCATGTACAAGAAAGTAAAAAATCAGTCTTTGACATCAGGAATATCGGTTATCAAAGGATACAACAAGAATCAACACCGACATTAGGTGTAGTCAGTTTAAATGTGATAGTACATGGATGTTCATGCCCTCATCAATTTGTATGCTTACTAGATGAACACATGAATGAAACAACGATTCTTGGAATCTCATGGATGTAAATGTATAAGTCAGTACCAGATTGTGACAGCAATCAACTCAGCTATCACCTAAAGGCGGACAACTCATTGTTCAAGTTGCACCAAGCAAAGAAGAATGTAAAATACCAATAAAAAAAACCACAAAGAAATCAATCTTCTCTCATCCTACAAAAAAGAAAATGCTACAAGTAGCATGCAAGGAGTCAAGCATATCCGGGTACCAAAAGCACAACTCAAGGACAAGCCGTTTCAAATTTGGGTGCCCAAAACATCATCTACTGTACCAAAGAAGATTCCAGAGTTAAAAACACAAAGAAGAGCATCTTTGAGCAGGGAAACCTAACACAAGATGGATTTGGAGGAAAAAGGAGCGCTTATCTTCTCTGCAAATTGTAAAACCGATGATGTAGTGGAGAGTTAAGTCTCAAAACACTCAACCACCACAATTCATCAAAGAAGAACCAAGATACAAATGGCAAGTTAAATATCAACAACCATCATCACTGATACGAACAGTTCACGAGATCAGCGTGCCAAAGCATCCTGGCGGTGCAATAAAGCCAAGAGCACACAAGCTACAAGATTTTCTCTTAAGGAAACAACAACAGTAAACCTCGACCTCAAAAACCCTTCAGTTAACTACTCAAGACCCAAATCTTGCACAACATAATGGTTTGAGTTTCATTCATCTTCAAAGCATGGTATAGACACAATTGTTCAATCCATGCACACAGTCGTCCTGAAGTACGCCATCTAGGAGGGGTGGAAGGGAACTAAGTAATAAAGGGAAATGTTTAAATAGGGAGGACAAAATTGGATGTTAACGTGTGATTTTGTGAAAAATTACCTAATAATGCCCTTACAAAATTTTCAATGGAGAAAATTTAACTAATAACAGCTCCCCAATGAGTGTAAATAGTGTATATAGTGTCAAAAAAATAGTCTTTTTTGTTATTTTCATCATTTTTTTCTTGATATTGGGACGTAAAAATGGAGAAATCCACCAAAAAACAATAAAACACAGTATTTGTCAATGGATTTTCTTGATTATTGATTTTCACTTTGCTGTTTTAGTGCATTTTATTATTTTCTTTGATTTTTTATAGTAAACAAGTCAAAAATTAATAGTAAATAGCAAATGAGCTCAGATGGAGAAAATGAATATATGCTGATGACTAGAAGGACAAGGGGACATGCACAGAAAATTTCATCAATCGAATCGACAGATTGAAGCGAAAAGCCTAAATTAGGCCGCCAAGGCCTACTTTCGCAAATTCTTGCAGAATGAGCTAACGAAATGCGATTGAAGAAATTTTTGAGTCTAACATAGATATTTCACGGCCTAGTAGAACTAATGAGGGAAGTTTGGAAAAAATGGTTTGGGAAGTCCGAGTATAGATATCCAAGGTAGCCCAAAATCACCTCATTTCCACTAGTCACTCTTGCAGAGAGAGTTTTCTGCCTTCTTCGCGCGTGCGATTTTTGGACTCTACAGTTGTCCATTTACAGCGTTGTCTCACACAAGACATGAGGGGTAAGTTCTAATCTTATCAATGAGAAATTCTATATGGTTGGGTAGAAAATCTAGGCTCAAGAAAAAACCCTAGAAACCTAGCTGTGCACAAAGTTCTAGGACACAAAATTGACCATAGCGGCCTGTCAGCTCAACTGAATTGGATGGGACTTGAATTGTAGCATGCCCCTATATAATAAAATACTTTCATATCACTATATGACCATTGGGAAGGGATCGAGGGGAGTCCCAAGTAGATAATCTAGGTTTTTGCTACATACCAGTATTGGATTCTGACTCCACAGGCAGCTTATAGAGTGGGTCTATACACAATGTACCTAGAATATGGTTTCATGGAAATAGTCAAGGCAATCTCTCAAATAAAAAAAAAATAGCTCGAAGACTACAAAGATTCATATTTGAAATATGAAGTCAATCTGACTCCAAATGGGCCACAAATGGATGGGTAGCATCAAGACTATGTAGCAGACAAGTCCATAGCTTCAAAAGTGTATAACCAATTCCACATACCATCTAGTCACAAACATGGGTGATTTCAGAGTCAAAAAGAGCACGAAATGATTTCGAAACGATAGAACTTTACCAAATTCATTTTAGGACTTGTTTTAGAAGTATTAAATGTTTAGGTCATAAAATTGTCAATTCTTGCAAAAAAAGTGACTGCTATAAATAATCCTGATTATTTACTTTTATGGTTTTTTGGCTTGGAATTGATCTTTTCACTTCACCTATCACTTGCACGCATCTATTACATACCACATGTCAAGTATGAGCCAAAATGATTAAGAAGAACTCTAAATTTTCAAAAAATGCACCAAAGTATTTTCAATCCAATTTTTTGGTTATTTGTCACAATTTTTTGATCCAAATCACCCCATATATCACATACATATTCTCCATCATGCCTAGAACCAAGTTGCTACAAAAAACATACTATTTGATGAAAAATGTAATAATCACATTTATTTACTTTTTGCCAAAATGGGTGCAATTTGCAATTTTGACCTTATGGGACCAAACGCCATGATATCCCAAGCCCACTAATCAAGTTTGGATCTCAAAAACTCAAAATCTCTTTTTACGTACTGTTTTAGAGTCTAAAAGCCTTAATCTGGCATCTGGCACCATTTCCACCCAGTGCACTCAAATGAGCCCATACTTCACTCAGAGAACCACCAAAAATGATGTCAAAAATGCAAAAAGTTGGGAAAAATCCCCAGCTATAAATAATCATGATTTTTTACGTATGTTGCAAGTTTTACTTGAACTGTATGATTTTGATCTCTACATGTTTTTATGCATCTATGCATGCTCCAAAATTGATTTGAAGCAAAGTGGACATCATTTGTCAGCAATTCGGAATCAGGGTATTTCAGAGCCAAATTTGTAGAATTCTCTAACTTTGACACTGTATTCACTTAACAAGAGCAATACAAGAGATCGAGAAGGCAAAGAAAAGGGTGTCCCAAAAAGCAAAGTTGCAAGAGATGCGCTGTCAGGAGTTTTTTGGAGCAAGGGATTGCGCATATGTACATATACATGCATGGTGCATCAAATAAAGGATTGCCCATTTTCCTTAGCCAGGTGGTTATGTGGGGCCCACATGTGTACAGGTAGGACAGTGTGTACATAGTGCATCGATATTTACTATCACCAGTACCAGTATGTTTTTTCTACAATAATTGAGGAGTTTATAGAGCATAAAACTTCTCGAGGAAGCTATCCGCGGGCCGACGACGTGAGGTCAGCAGGTGCATCAGATGGCATCTAGTGGCGTCAGGAGGGCGAACGAGGTCAATATTTGTACGCGGATGAGGACGGACACAACGTGGGTGTTTTTCTTGTGAGAGTTATGCAGAAAGGTCATCATTAGGACCACTTTTTGGGGCCACTTCATGTGGTTGCGAGACGCATTATTGAAAAGAAATGAGTGCAAGGTGTGCGCATGGATGCAGCAGGGTGACAACTATGCACTACGAGGTCAGTTTTTGGCCTGTTCGGGTCCGTTTGAGGTCATCTAAATGGCCAAGGGTGCCCAACTAAAAAATCTAAGTGTGGGAACTGAAAAACCAGAGAGAAGACCATAAAAAAAGTGGAGAAGAGAGGAGGAACAGCCGCAGGTTGTTTTTGCTCATTTTGGAGCCTGTTTTGGCCGTAAACTGCTCATCTGATGTCGGATTTGAGCACTTTGACATTGTAGACTGGGGTTTTGGGCCATTCCGGACGCAATGGAACTGTCTTTTTTGCCAAATTCCTCACTCTTTTTCTGCTGTTTTTCTGTGTAATCTTCTCCGGTGAGTGAAGCTTTTCTCCAATTTGTGATTGTATCTGGTATCTTTTACCCATATTGTGTGAGCTGTTTGCCCCATTGGTGTTGGCCCAAGATCATTTGTATCTAAACATTAGAAGTTCTCCTCTTTTGAGCTGAGTTTTTTTGTGTGTGTGTGTGTGTGTGTGTGTGTGTGTGTGTGTGTGTGTCTGTGTGGAGTGGGCAAGTGGATAGTCTCTCTCCTCTCACTCCAGAGGTGTGTTCCCTGTCTCGGCCAGGTGTGTTGTGTAAGCCGTGTGTGCCCCATAGTGTGTGTGTGTATCTTCCCAAGAGTGTGTGTCGGGTCATTATAGAGGCGCTGTGTGTGTTTTTATCCCGCTCACATTCTTTTGGCGCCCCCACGGAGGATCTTCTTCGAGTACCTTCTGCTTCGAGCTTCGAGCTTCGAGCTTCGGGATTACAGGTTGCAGATTGCAGATTACAGGTACAGGTACAGGTACAGGTACAGGTACAGGTACAGGTGATTCACACAGTTACAGGTAGCGGAGTACAGTGATATATTAGCAGTGGTGTCACTTGCAGTGGTTGTGGGTATGCATCACTTGGCGCCTGTTTGAGCACATTGTCTGTTGGATTGTACGTTACTTGTGGAAACTGCCATGGTACGCCTTTGTGGAGCCATATATGGTTTTATTTGGCAGTCCCAGCCATTTCTGAGACTTGGTCTGGAAGATAGTCATTTCTGAGACTTGAGTATACGCGATTTGCATTAGCCTTCGTGTGAGGGTCGATAGCGTGAGGTTTTTATTGAGCTGGGGGATTCTCAAATGTAGAGATCCTTTCGGTGATACAGGTAGCTGGAGCACCCTTTTTGTGACCTCGCCATAGGCTATGTACTAGTGATTCCTAATTGATGCTCGGGTTCTATTGTTGGCAGTTTATGCATACATAGACAGTCTATATTTTGGGTTCACAGTGCTCTACTTCTGGGGAAACTCTGCCAAAATTTTTCCAAGTTATGATGGCTGGTTTTTTGGTATTTTGAGCCATTTATGCTGTTATGCTACTGACATTTTGGCAAAATCAGAGGTTGAGTCAGGTGTGCCTTCTTGGGAGCTTCATGGTTGGCTTTAATGGATGATCAAAATGGCCCTCAGTTCACTCCTTTTCATTTAACTCAAAGAATTCAGATTAATGTTCATGTGTCCAGGAAGATCTTTTTCCAGCAGCGCATAGTCTTTATGTTTGGGCCAAGAAGATTGAGAGAGATCCTGGAATGTCCTGTGCCTGTTGTCATTCCGATGATTAACTATGAAAACTCATTTGATGTGCATGTGTTTGTCCTTATCTAAAGTTGAGCTCCATTGAAGTTTCTGGGTATTGGGTAGTGAAAAGTTTTGGGTTCTTGCACGTGTGTTCAAAGGGGTTCTCAAAGCATCATAATTTGGGTAGCCATGGCTTTCTCTTATCCGGAGTTTCATGGAAGAAGTGATGAAGATGTGGAAGAATTTTTGGAAAAGATGGAGGTTGCCTGCATTAGCAACCAGATTCATGACCCACGCAAATGTTACGCCTTCTCCAAATTTGTTTGAAGAGTGATGCACGAGTTTGGTCTAAAGCATTTGAAGAGGAGTTGCGTGTGGCTGATCCACCTGTAAGGTTGAGTTGGGACAATCTACGACATGGGTTGGAAGTGGATTTTGTGAAGATAGAAGATCCTGACAAAGTGTGGCAAGAAGTACAGGCTTTGGTGCAAAAGGAAGGTGAGCCAGTAGATGTGTACATACGTAAGTTTTCATTGGCATGGGAGCGGATGTGCAAGGCTTTAGCACCACAGGTACCCCCTCCTGACATGATGAAGAAGGACAGGTTCTTGGCTGGTCTTTGGGAGAATATACGTGGAGAGTGGAGCTAAAGAAGCCTAGGACATATGAAGATGCACTAGAGGTAGCAAGGAACAAAGAGTGGAAGCTGAGGAAAATGAGTCAGTTAGGGGTGGAGTCTTTGCCAATGAGGTATGAATTTCAGCCTATAGATTCTTTACAAGGTCGCATATCAGGGGTTCATCATGAACCAGTGGTTCCTGTTACTACTCAAGTTATGCCAGCAGTGGTCACTATAGCAGTGCAAGATGATGGCTAAGGCAAGAAATGAGGCAAATGGTAGATTTGATGAAGAATCTCAGCCTAAACATGCTAGGTCAAGTGGGAAATAATCGAGGTCGAGGGAGGTTTGCAAATCAGCCAGGAGGTGAAGAAAGGCCTAGGAATGGTGTTGGACAAAGCAATGGTAGGTTTTGGAGGCAGACGCCCACATGTTATAATTGTGGAGAGTTGGGTCACATCAGCCCGCAATGTGATAAGCCACCAAGGATGGGGGGATACATGTATCCATTGCCAAGACAGGTGCTAACTAGGTCAAATGATTATGGCATCGAAATTAAGGGAGACGAAGGAACCAGTGGACTGACCCAGGAGGAAAAGGAAAGACAAAAGTGCTAAGTGTCGTCACCTTGGAAAAGGCATCAAAGCTAGAGGATACATTAGTGATGCCTATTGGGAAGAGGACGACAGAGGAAAAGGAAGGAAGAAGTGTCCCAGGTCCTAGCAAGAAGAAGGAAAGAGCCATGAAGGCGAGGATGTCAAGCCAAGAGGAAAAGGAGAGCTCGTCGAAAGTTTCATGTTTCAGATTTTCCGCTAGGGGATGGGCAATTAAGCTATGACTTGAGGAGGATCTGACGAGCAGGAAGGTAGATGTTACTTTTGGCAGCTTATAGAGATGTGCCTAAGCTAAAGCGACAGTGGAAGAGGATGGTTAACCCATGGAGAAAGAGCCAGAGAGAGGTTCAGTAAAGGTGTGGCAATGGATGAGCTACCTGACATTTGTCCAATAGTAGATGTGTGGTATAAAAGGAAAAATTTGGGACAAGGTTATGTGGATGGCGGAGCCCAAATATGCGTCATAACACACTCATGCGTTGAGAAGATGGGTCTCACAGTGGCTGGGGTGTCAGGTTTTCGGATCAGATTGGCAAACCATCAAAACGTAAAATGCTTAGGTGTTGTAAAGAGCTTAGAAGTGGAGGCATATGATGCAAAGGCAGTGGTTGATTTTCATGTGATGCCAGCAGGGTTGGGAGCAAATCCTATTATACTGGGCAGACCATGGTTACGTGCAGTGGGAGCTGTTCAAGATTGGCGACATGGTACGATTAGTCTCTATGGAAAGACAGGTACCAAGAAGCTTTATAATATGGACACAAGGAAACCATTAGAGGAGCTTTATGAAGATGAGGATGAGTCTAGTGATGAAGACTCTTCCACAGTGACAGATGAGGACAGTGATAGCACTACCAGCAGTGATGAGATGCTGATGTTGCATTTCTTTTGATGGACAAAGAAATCCAGGAGATTGGTTTAGTTGCATTTGCGAATGAGGTTGAAGATGAAAGTGAAGGGCCTTATGAAGTGATTGAAGGGCTGATGCAAACCAAGTTTGAGTTGTCAAAGAAGCAGGAATTAATGACGCAAATGATTAGTGGAGACCTCTCAGCTATGGAGAAGGATATATATTTGCATATGTTGGCTAGTTTTCCTGATTTGTTCATTACTTCATATGAAGAGATCAGAGGGTTCAAGGGTGAAGAGATGCATATAGAGCTGAAAGAAGGTGCTAAGCCAGTGCGGCAAAGGCTAAGAAGGATGGGTCAAGAGCAAATGGAAGCCTTGCGGGTACAGGTGACAAGTTATTGAAGGCAGGGTTCATAGTTCCAGTGGAGACCACAGAATGGGTGAGTCCAGTCGTAGTCATCCCAAGAAGGATGGGAAGTGGAGAATTTGTGTGGATTTCAAACCCTTAACACAGCCACTAAGAAGAACCCATATCCTCTTCCATTCACTGATCAGATCTTGGATTCAGTGGCAGGTTATGAGAGGTACAGTGTGTGTGATGGTTTTTCAGGCTATTTTCAATTGAAGATTGCTCTTAAAGACCGCACAAAGACAACTTTTATTACACCATGGGGCTGCTATTTCTACACAGTATTGCCATTTGGGTTGTCAAATGGACCTTCCTTCTATCAAGAGAGAGCGAATTGGGTGTTGGAACCATTCATTGGTAGTTGTGTAAAGCTTTTATGGATGACTTCTGTGTTTATAGCAGTAGGGCTGAACACCATGAGAAGCTGCAGATGTATTGGATCGATATGATGAATGTGGAGGACAACTAAATCCAAATAAATGTCATCTAGCACAGCCAAGGGTGAAGTTATTGGGCCATATGGTGTCAGAAAATGGCATTGAGGCTGATCCAGATAAGGTTAAGTCTATTATTCTTCTTCCATCACCTATGAGTACGAAGCAATTGGCAACCTTTATACACAAAGTGAAGTACATGGCACGGTTTATTCCATTGTCTTCGCAGCTTCTTTATCCATTACAGCAAGTGGCAAAGCATGATCCATTGCAATGGGATGACAAGTGTGAAGAAGTGTTTCAAGAGGTGAAAGAGGTGTTAGGGGGGTTGTCAGCCATGCAGGCTCCTGATTGGGAGAAAGTTTTTTATGTAAATCCATCGGTAGGGGATGATGCCATTGGAGCCATGCTATTGCAAAAGGGGAAGGGCAGCCATTATATGAGGCCAGTGTATTGTGCAAGCCGAGTGAAGTTGGTAGCGGAGAGAAAGTTATCGGAAGTAGAGCTAGTGATGGCCAGTGTAATATTTGCTTGTCGACGATTTCGTCATTACTTGCTACCACGCCTTTTGTTTTCTTGACGAGTTATGCCTTTTTTCCACACTTAATTAATGGTATTAACATGTCAAATGTGGTGAAGAAAGGGGTAATTGAGCTGCAAGAGTTTGAGTTCTCTTTTCTAGTGGAAGATAGTACAAGGGCTACCCTAGCTGATTTGTTGACCTACAAGGAGAATCCCCTATTGTTAAGGAAGAGGTGGTGAGAAAGATAGTTGAAGAAGTTCCACAGATCAGCAATGCAGCATGTGTTGTTCTTTGATGGTTCATACAGAAAGAGCCACGATGCAGCTTCAGGGGGTATAGCACTTTATGATCCAGAGGGGAAGCTAGTATGCAAGAGAGGGTTCAAATTGGATGCGCATAGTAACAATGAGGCTGAATATGCTACATTGGAAGCCGGATTACACATTTTTTTGAAGCATGGGGTTCGAAGGTTGAGCATAAAAGGTGATGCCTTGTTAGTGGTGAAGCAAGTGTTGGGTGTGTGGAAAAGCAAGAACACCTCATTGAAGGAAATGTGCTTTAGAATTAAAGGCCCTGTTAAAAAAGTTTGAAGCATGGAGCATCAGACACATTGAACGTGCTCTAAATGGAGAGTACATGAAGCAGCTCAAGGCATGATTGGGGAGCTATTCGTTTTGAGGACCAATTACCTCTTTATCATGGCCGGAAAGTTTGGCTCAAGAAGAGGAGTTTTTGCTAACAGGAATCATTCCAAAGAGATTCAGAATTCTAAGAAGTATGGCTTTGTGCGTAGAGCATACAGGTACAAATTGATTGTGATGTCTTATACATGAAAGGGGCTGATCTCGTGTTGAGATGTGTACCTTGGCGGGAGGAGCTTTACAGAGTGTTGGGAGAGAATCATGAAGGCGCATGTGGTGGCCATTTTTCTCTAAAGATCACCGTGCATAAGATTTTGCAAGAGGGGTATGTATGGCCTAGTGTGCACAAGGATGTTCACCATTGGTGTAGGTCTTGCAATAGGTGTCAAGCATTTGGGAAGAGAGTGTTGAAGCCAGAGCTACGAAAAAACCATTATGGCGTTTGATGTGTTTGAAAAGTGGGGGATTGATGCAAAAGGCCCGTTACCTATCACAAGCAGGGGCAAAGCTATATCTTGACGGCAGTGGACAAACTCTCTAGATGGGCAGAGGCTATAGCAGTAAAATAGATCACTGCAAAGGATGTGGCAAAATTTGTGTATGATGAAATATGTTGCAAGTTGGGGTGCCATTAGAGCTTACTTTCAGATAAGGGGCCAGGATTTAGAGCAAAACTTGCTAGACTTCTTATGCACAAGATGAAGATTGGACACAAGCATACCTCTCCTTTCTACCAATCAAATGTCGTGCCCACGGATGCCCTTGTCACACTGGGTTGTTGCCCATGGTTGCACGGCTGAGCTGGCTCTCCACCTCAGCAGCCAACTTTTCCATGAAGTGTGCCGGCCTCCTTTGCCCGCCCAACCTCAGCTCCAACACTAAAGCTGCAATCTGATTTGTTGCGCAGCAGCTTTTCCAGGTTTTGTCAAACTGCCCCAATGTGACACCATTCCCAACAGTGGCTGGAAGCCAGCACCCTCTCACGCATGACCATGGTGGTCAGGGGCCATCCACCTCAGCAAGGATGCGCAGCAGCCCAGTCTAACAGGGCCTTAGGGTTTAGGTGTCACAAGATGGGCACCATGTGCCAATAGAACAGAACAGACTGAACAGACTTTTAGCACTTCAATAACGATTGAACTGAGAGAGAGAGAGAGAGACGACACGCGACACGGAGTGGCGGAAATCCACCCCAGAGAGTATTGGCCCCAAACCTTGCCGCCCCTTCGGTATTTCTTTATATTGCATCAACACAGTACAAGCCGGTACTCCAGACTCTGCACCTTCGCCCAGAAGCATCCCAAAGAATGAGCCCTAACCTCATATTTAAAGGCCCTTGGCCTAAAAAGCAATTACAGTGAAAAGCCTTCAAACTCAAAAGCATCTGGTCAAAAAGAAAAGCCAAAAAGCTGCCAGCACAATTTACGAAAATCCGTACAGCCTGCCACGTCATCATGTCAACGCAATTTTCGAAAATCTGACAGGTCAATAGTTTGTGTGTGTCAATAGTTTGTGTGTGTGTGTGTATGTTGGTCCTGCTTTATTTTAAACCTTTGTCGCTTGGGGCCCCATCGGACGGGGTCCCCATAAGTTGGTAGGACTTCTTCTTCTGTTGCTTGTTCTTCTTAGGGTTTAGGCCCCTCGGCCCACATTTGTCCGTTGGCTCCATTCTTTAGGCTTTGACACGTCAGCAGTTGTTGTTACATCTCCCCTTCTTTAAAGAGAGTAATCGTCCGCAATTACAGCATATCTGCAAAAAAAACTCAAGTTAGCTCAAAAATTTCCAAGGGACAATCAGTTTGCTCTTTTTGTTAAGGAGTTAGCTTCTCCTTTCGGCTCTTTTGATCAAGGAGTTAGCTTCTCCTTTCATCCTGATCGGAACTCTCAATATTCCGGCGTAGTAAAATTAGTCATCACACTCAGACCGTACTGATCTTCCACGGGTGTCTTCATGCACTAAAATTACATACCCAAGCAATCTCATCCAATTAGGAATATTCTTGACACATCACAATGCAACTCACATATACATGTTACAAGACATAGAAGCATAAAGCCGCCGATGAATACTCCTCCCGCATAACCTAACAAGGTCCGGGCCGGGAGATATTCAACGACTCTCTCATCACTCCTCCCGCATAACGTAAAAAGGTCCGGGCCGAGAGATATAGAGGCCTTTTACAACCAAATGCCCCCTAGACCGCAGCCTCCGTCGTTTAGAGGTGCTGAGAGTAACCACTGCTTTGACTTCTTAATACTCCTCCCGCATAACCATCCAGGTCAGGGCCGGGAGTCACAACAACAATACTCCCCCCGTAAAATAACCACAAGGGTCCGGGCCATGAGTAAAAACAGCACTTTTCAATCATTCAATACTCCCTCCGCAAATCACCACAAGGGTCCGAGCCATGAGTATGAACAAGCATTCTCAAACATCATTTCTCGCTACTCCACCCGGAGTAAAATCACGAATAATTGAAACCAGTTTTAAAACCAGAGTCAAACATTTCAAATCGGCACCAAGACAGGTTCAAAACAGATACCATCCATCTCAAACAAATTTCAAACAATACTTTCTCAAACAAAGTTCAAAAGTATCTAACTATAAAACAACTACAGAGTTCATTCAAGGTTTTGTTCGGACAACCTAACTTTGAGGACGACTGGCTTGTCCTTCTGTATCACGATAATGGTTCGGTTCCGAACCTGGAGAGTCGCATCATTCTTGTCATGCCAAGGCATGCCTAAGAGAACGTCACAATTGCCAAACTTCATAATGTGGAAATCAGCTTTTCCACGATAATCTTGAATAGTCACTGGAAGAGCACCAATTAGCGATACCACTTTCTGAGTTTGCCCCGTGGCTAGCTCAACTTCAATTTCTCCACCCTCTGCATCATAATCAAAGTGCATCTGCTTTAAGAATCCTGGATGAATGAAGTTCTCTGTAACTCCGGGGTCAAAGAAAATAAGGGCTTTGAAGCCATTGACTTTGCCATATGCTCGACACACTTCATTTGTACTTTCAAGGTGTATGCCATAAATATCAGGAACTAGTCCAATAGCGGGTCTAGCTCTCTTAGCAGGAGGCGGCGCTGAGGTTCTGTCGACCGTTGGTGCGGGCGTCGGCTCCTCTGGTATATCAGTGCGGTTGGCACACTTCAAATGATTATTCCCTATTTGAAAGCATCCAAAGCAACGGTCTTCTTGTAGTAAGGTGACGTTGTTGAGACGTCAAACGAGGCCTTCGTGGTTAACTTTCACGAGACTCTCAAGAATTTGTTCTTTGTTGGCGAGAGTTGTGGTTCGTGGTCGTAGATTCTTCTGTGGTAAACTCTAGCTTTCCCTTCACCAGCGTGTGACTACTATTTATCCTTTTTGTTGATTTCTTTCTTATTATCTATTTACTTTCACTTTTTGGAAACACCCCTCGGGAAATCTAACTGCCCTGCATTGCATAGCTAGTGTGGAACTGTCCAGAGGGAGTCCAGGCCTGAGGGCAAGAGAGCACTAAGGTTGGACAAAGACTATGGTTAGCCAAAGTGGGTCACTGACTAGCCAAGTGGAATCCTTTGCTACAGAGGCTACATTTCAGTTCTGGATGTGGCCGCAGTGTACAAAGAGGGTCGGATGACCTAGAAAGATACAATGGCAGCATCTCCTAAAATTTAGGGAACTGCTATTTTGGGACCTGAAAATGTCTTCGCGTCATTACGTGCAGTTTGACATGGGGATCATTTTGTTACTCTGTGGCCAAGTCAACAGAGGCTACAGGTGAGATATTTTTAGACCTAAGGGTCTAAAGCGGGAAAATGCACAAATGAGTGACACTTGGCACTCTGAGGCCAGTTTACTACTTATAGAGAAGGCAAAAACGTGATTTATAGCTGGGAGGCTCATTTTGCAAGTCTCTGTCACAGATTAAGAGCTATGGAGTGCTTGCTTTCCCTCCTATGTACAGTGCGGTGCCAGGAGTGATGCCCTGCACGCTACGCACTGCCCTCTCTCTCCCCTTTGGCAGTATGTTATGCCCCTCTAGTGGGCTCTTCATTTGACCAATGTACAGTCGTGTGGGTTCATGCGCGATTGCCGAGGCAAGAGCCTCTTGCACAGGTACTGGATTAGCTAGCGGCTAGTCCCCCCGCAGGTACAGGTGAATTCGGAGAGGTTTCACGCCAGAAATCTCGTCCGATTCAAAGGGCAAGTAGCCCTACAGGTGCGGGAGCTCGAGGACTTGCTACGGATGCAACCGGCACGCGAAACGGAGCCCGAAACAGTAAATTACAGCCTGCTGTGTATTTTTGCAGGTTTAGGGTTTTGGCCCTAAACGGACCCTAATACCCCCAGGAGGTTCGGGGACGCGAGGGGACCGCTGTGCAAGTGATCTGGCGCATTTTCGGGGCTGAAAACAGAGAATTCAGCGTGCTGCAGATTCTCGCCAGGTTTTGCAAAGTGCCCGTATGCGTCGGGAAAGTCAGTCAATGCGTGGGAATACTGACTGTGAAGGGGTCTAGTACAGTTATGCTGCCGAAATCGAGCTGGAACAGTGGAAATTCAGCCGAGTTCATCTCCATTCTGTTCTCCAGTGTTGTTGGTGCAGAAAAAGGATGGCTCATGGCGTATGTGCATAGACTACCGTGCACTGAACAAGAATACCATCAAGAATAGGTTCCCTATACCTAGAATTGATGATATTATGGACAAATTAGAAGGAGCAGCTATGTTTAGCAGGATAGATCTAAAGAGTGGGTACCATCAGATCCGCATTAGATCAGAGGATGTGCACAAGACTGCTTTTAGAACGACGTTTGGCCTTTACGAACTTTTAGTGATGCCCTTTGGTCTCACAAATGCTCCTGCTACGTTCAATAGGATGATGGACAGAATTTTCCGTCCACACCAGCAGTTTGTTGGTACATTCTTTGATGACATGATAGTCTACTCAAAGAATGAAGAGGAGCATAGGCATCACTTGGCCATTGTGTTCAAAGAGCTACGCAGTCATAGGTTGCTCATCAATGCAAAGAAAAGTGAGTTTTTTCTGGAAGAGACTCACTTTCTGGGACACATTGTCTCAAAGGATGGTGTCAGAATGGATCCTGCCAAAGTTGAAGCGATCAAGTCATGGCCAGATTTGAAGACGATGCACAATGTCCGAAGTTTCTTGGGACTATGCTCCTATTACAGAAGGTTTATCCGAAATTTCGCTGAGATTGCTTCACCTTTACATGCTCTTCAAAAGAAAGCAGTCACCTTTAGATGGACACAGAAAGAGATTTCAGCTTTTAATCTCTTAAAGGAAAAGATGACTTCAGATCCAATCATTGTGTTGCCAGATCTTAGGAAGTCATTTGTGGTCCAGTGTGATGCCTGCGGTAGTAGCATTGGTGCAGTGCTAATGCAAGATGGCAAGGTAGTAGCCTATGAGAGCAGAATTTTGCAAGGGCCAGAGATGACCATGCAGGTCTATGAGAAAGAGTTACTGGCTGTGATTCATGCGCTCTTAAGTTGGAAACACTACTTGCTAGGTGCAGATTTCATTGTCCAAACGGACCATCAGACCTTGCGATACTTCTTGACACAGACAAAGTTATCTGAGAAGCATATGCGATGGGCAAATATCTTGTCCATGTTCCATTTTCAGATCGTGCATGTGGAAGGCAAGAAGAACGTTGTGGCTGATGCCTTGTCAAGGAAGCCACAAATTTCAGCTGTGTCAATTCCTTATCATCATGAACTTGATGATATGAGAGAACAGTATGCAAATGATGAAGATTTTGCAAGGGTCTTCGAGCAGCTAATGGATGGACAACGTCATGAACACTATCTTCTTAAAGACGGGTTCATGATGATGCATGGCAGATTGTGTGTCACAAAGCCATTGCGACGCAAAGTTATGGAAGAGAGTCATGTCCCACCGTATGCAGGGCATCGTGGTATTGATGCTACAGTTAAAGCGGTTGAGACATTCTTCTACTGGCCTACATTGAGAAGAGATGTGGATGCCTTTGTGCGAGAATGCCTAATATGCCAAAAGGTCAAGTTTGACAGGCAAAAGGCACCAAGGTTGTTGCAACCACTACCTATTCCAGATAAACCATGGGAAAGTATTGCTATGGATTTTATCTTTGACCTTCCGAGAACGCAGACAGGAAACGATGGCATTTGGACCATTATTTGCAGATTCAGCAAACAGGCTCATTTTATTCCTGTTAGGAAGAAGATAAAGCCAGATCAGATGGCACGCTTGTTTATGAGCAATATTTTCAAGTATCATGGCATGCCACAGTCGATTGTTAGCGATCGTGATCCACACATGACAAGTTTGTTCTGGAGAGGCTTGTTTGAGAATATGGGCACAACGCTCAAATTCTCTTAGTCATTTCATCCTCAAACAGATGGGCAGTCAGAAGAGGCAAATTCTACTGTCCTAGATCTGCTGAAGTGTTATGTGTCAGAGCATAAAGGAAAGTGGGAGCAGTATTTGCCATTGGTGGAGTATGGATACAATAATACAGTGCATTCATCAGCTGGCAAGGCACCTTTTGAGATAGTTGAAGGTGGCAAGAAAGTTCCTCCCATACTGCATACAAAGGACAAGATATTTGAAGCAGATAAGTATGTTCAGGACATGGATGAAATGTACAAAAAGGTCAAAGTGGCCTTAGAGAAGACTCAGGCAAAGCAAAAGAAAGCAGCTGATCGTCACCGTCGTGAAGTGGTATATTCACTTGGTGATTGGATGCTTTTGCGCTTTGAAAAGGCAAGGTTAAAGAAGATGAAGGGCAAGGAAAGACTGTTTCCAAAGCTCAGTATGCGTTACTATGGGCCTTTTCAAGTGTGCGACATAATCAGTGATGTTGCATATAGGCTGAAATTGCCTGACAGTTGGAAGATTCACAATGCGTTTCATGTGTCTTCTCAGACCCTATGTGGGTGATGTGCCAGAAGATATGCCAGTTGAAGATCAGCAGGAAGTCAAGGAACTTGACGAGATCTTGGTCCCTGAACAGATTTTGGCACACAAAGAAAGGAAAGTGAAAGGCAAGGTTGCTAGGCGTTACTTCGTAAAGTTCAGAAACTATCCACCAATGGATGCTAAGTGGATGGAAGAAGGTGAACTTGCAGAGTCACCAACTGTGTTATCACTTTACCTTCAAGCCTTCGATTTGCAACCTACCTTGACCCCTTGAGTTTCAAAGCTATATGGATTGTCAGTGTGACAATGGCTTCTGAAACAAATGATGTACATCGTATTTAAAGTGAGCTCAAATGAAATACCTGTTACATGAATGTTAGAGCTGTACAGATTGTCAGTTTGGCAATTGCTCTTATGGAATGTCCAAAAGTTTGGTTAGTGCTATAGAAGTGAGTATTTCTTGTCAGTTTGTCAAGGATACAGTAATTGCTTCTATTAAAGAGTACATGTGTAACTGCATTCTTAAACTGTCAGTTTGGGTATGCTCGAAAGTGTTACGGGATCCAACGTGTACTATAAGACAGTGGCAAAATGTGCAGCTACCATTTTTTAATTGGAAAGTTAGTGACTCAAAGCAATGGCAAAGTGCGAAGCTACCACTATGTCATTGGGACAGGGTTCACACACAGGCAATACATGAGTCGACGAGGTGTTGAATACACCACGGTTGACAATGAGCATGTATGTGTCGTACATGTGTCGACAGGTGTTGAATACATCAATGTTGACTAGGAGCCTGTACAACATAGATGCAAACGAGGACGTTTGAGATTTCAAGAGGGGGGTATGTCACCAGCGTGTGACTACTATTTATCCTTTTTGTTGATTTCTTTCTTATTATCTATTTACTTTCACTTTTTGGAAACACCCCTCGGGAAATTTAACTGCCCTGCATTGCATAGCTAGTGTGGAACTGTCTAGAGGGAGTCCAGGCCTGAGGGCAAGAGAGCACTAAGGTTGGACAAAGACTATGGTTAGCCAAAGTGGGGTCATTGACTAGCCAAAGTGGAATCCTTTAATACAGAGGCTACATTTCAGTTCTGGATGTGGCCGCAGTGTACAAAGAGGGTCGGATGACCTAGAAAGATACAATGGCAGCATCTCCTAAAATTTAGGGAACTGCTATTTTGGGACCTGAAAATGTCTTCGCGTCATTACGTGCAGTTTGACATGGGGATCATTTTGTTACTCTGTGGCCAAGTCAACAGAGGCTGCAGGTGAGATATTTTTAGACCTGAGGGTCTAAAGTGGGAAAATGCACAAATGAGTGACACTTGGCACTCTGAGGCCAGTTTACTACTTATAGAGAAGGCAAAAATGTGATTTATAGCTGGGAGGCTCATTTTGCAAGTCTCTGTCACAGGTTAAGAGCTATGGAGTGCTTGCTTTCCCTCCTATGTACAGTGCGGTGCCAGGAATGATGCCCTGCACGCTACGCACTGCCCTCTCTCTCCCCTTTGGCAATATGATATGCCCCTCTAGTGGGCTCTTCATTTGACCAATGTACAATTGTGTGGGTTCATGCGCGATTGCCGAGGCAAGAGCCTCTTGCACAGGTACTGGATTAGCTAGTGGCTAACCCCCCCGCAGGTACAGGTGAATTCGGAGAGGTTTCACGCCAGAAATCTCGTCCGATTCAAAGGGCAAGTAGCCCTACAGGTGCGGGAGCTCGAGGACTTGCTACGGATGCAACCGGCACGCGAAACGGAGCCCGAAACAGTAAATTACAGCCTGCTGTGTATTTTTGCAGGTTTAGGGTTTTGGCCCTAAACGGACCCTAATACCCCCAGGAGGTTCGGGGACGCGAGGGGACCGCTGTGCAAGTGATCTGGCGCATTTTCGGGGCTGAAAACAGAGAATTCAGCGTGCTGCAGATTCTCGCCAGGTTTTGCAAAGTGCCTGTATGTGTCGGGAAAGTCAGTCAATGCGTGGGAATACTAACTGTGAAGGGTTCTAGTACAATTATGCTGCCGAAATCGGGCTGGAACAGTGGAAATTCAGCCGAGTTTGTGCGGGCCAGCGTGTAGGGATCCACAGCGTTTATTCCCTCGTTTGAACAATAAAGAAATACCGAAAGGGGCGCCTAAGTTAGGGGCCAATCTGGTGTCGGTCTACTCATACAGGTGCAATCTAGCAGCCTGTATCCCTCTCCCCTTTGTTGTGTCTTGAAAGTACAGGTAAAATAGACGACTAATAATGGGTGAAAGCTAAATCAAGGTTTAAAGTAAAGTCTACCGCCCTTTTTGGATTGAACAGGCCGGTTTCAGGTACCACGTGAGGCATATGAGGGGGTAACGTGTAGTTCAAAAATTGTTGAAAACTTTGAAGCATCGAAAGATTCTATTGAGGTTGCCGCAAAAGAATGTTGTGAAGCTCGTTGAGCAGAAACTGCAAATATTCTGTTGAATCCATGAATTCCAAGTCTTGGGTTCTTTATGGCTTATGCCTTGTAAGACACAGCGATGAAGACGGGAGCGCACCCGATGCGCGATGAAGTAAGGGTGGAGTGGCTAATAAGTCTGGGTTGAAGGGCGAAGAGCTGTGTCCCCTCTTTTGTGGGACCGGTATGATTTCAGAAAAGCACATGCCTGATGCTCGATATCACTGTCACAAGACGGGCACCATGTGCCAATAGAAAAGAACAGACTGAATAGACTTTTAGCACTTCAATAACAATTGAATTGAGAGAGAGAGAGAGAGACGACGCAACACGGAGTGGCGGAATCCACCCCAGAGAGTATTTGCCCCAAACCTTGGCGCCCCTTTCAGTATTTCTTTATATTGCATCAACACAGTACAAGCCGGTACTCAAGACTCTGCACCTTTGCCCAGAAGCATCCCAGAGAATGAGCCCTAACCTCATATTTAAAGGCCCTTGGCCTAAAAAGCAATTACAGTGAAAAGCCTTCAAACTCAAAAGCATCTGGTCCAAAAGCAAAGCCAAAAAGCTGCCAGCACAATTTACGAAAATCCGTACAGCCTGCCACATCATCATGTCAACACAATTTTCAAAAATCCGCCACGTCATCAGTTTGTGTGTGTGTGTGTGCTGGTCCTGCTTTATCTTAATCCCTTCTCCTTTCTGCTGCTTTTGATCAAGGAGTTAGCTTCTTCTTTCGTCCAAATTGGAACTCTTGATATTCCGGCGTAGTAAAATTAGCCATCACACCCAGACCGTACTGATCTTCCACGAGTGTCTTGATGCACTAAAATTACATACCCAGGCAATCTTATCCAATTAGGAATATTCAGTGGTTGACACATCACAATGCAACACAAATGCTCACATATGCATGTTACAAGACATAGAAACATAAAGCCACTGATGAACACTCCTCCCGCATAACCTAGCAAGGTCCGGGCCGGGAGATATTCAACAACTCCCTCATCACTCCTCTCGCATAACCTAAAAAGGTCCGGGCCAGGAGATATAGAGGCCTTTTACAACCAAATGCCCCCCAGACCGTAGCCTGCATCGTTTGGAGGTGCTGAGAGTTATCACTGCTCAGACTTCTTAATACTCCTCCCGCATAACCATCCATGTCCAGGCCGGGAGTCACAACAACAATACTTCCCCCATAAAATAACCACAAGGGTCTGGGCCATGAGTAAAAACAGCACTTTTCAATCATTCAATACTCCCCCGCAAATAACCACAAGGGTCCGGGCCATGAGTATGAACAAGCATTCTAAAACCATCATTTTTCACTACTCCACCCTCCCTAAATCACCAATCATTGAAACCAGTTTTAAAACCAGAGTCAAACAATTCAAATCGGCACCAAAACAGGTTCAAAACAGATACCATCCAATTCAAACAAATTTCAAACAAGATCA
The DNA here is from genome assembly GCF_014529385.1 of Adiantum capillus-veneris. Taxonomy (NCBI): domain Eukaryota; kingdom Viridiplantae; phylum Streptophyta; class Polypodiopsida; order Polypodiales; family Pteridaceae; genus Adiantum; species Adiantum capillus-veneris. Next base: position 131,255 of record NW_028221436.1, read on the forward strand.
TCAAACAAGTTCTCAAACAGATAACAAACTTAAAAAGCAATCTCGACATCAATCGACCTCGAAAAGTCGACTAACTTTCTATCTTGAAACCTGCACCAAAAATTAGGGTTAGGTTCATCCCATAGGGTCGTAGCCGAGCACAGCATGGTCCATCAGCTCTTGGACAAACAGTGTTTCTTTGACGGCGATGGTAGTCCCAAGATAGCAATCACATTGAACCTCCAAGGTCATCTGCTTGTGAAGAGACATCTACTGGGAGATGTCGAGAAACTTCAAGTTATAATCTGTTAGGGTTTCCATGGCAAGCATTTCAAGATACCCCACTCTGCCAGAAGTTGCACTCTGAAGGAAGATGTCAGAAACCATATAGCTTCGGGCAAAAATTTTCTTGAAAGCTTGTCAAGTCCTTGGAGTGTGCTGCTTGGTAGCTGTAGACATCAACATCTGCATGTCACTGCTTTTGAGAAAAACAATGACTTGAAACAAATCTTAGATCCTTCTCTTGCAAGTGATCTTAATGGCTTATGCCCTATAAGCCATGAGCGGTGAAGACGGGAGCACGCCTGATGCGCGATGAAGTAAGGGTGGGAGTGACTAATAAGTCTGGGGTCGGAGGCCGAGGATACCTCAAATAAAATTCCAATAGCTCTGTCTGCTCTTTTGTAGGACCGGTATGCTTTCAAAAAAGCAGACGCCTGATGCTCTGATACCACTGTCACAAGACGGACACCACGTGCCAATAGAAAAGAACCGACTGAACAGACTTTTAGCACTTCAAAAACAACTGAATTGAAAGAGAGACGACACGCGACACGCAGTGGCGGAATTCCACCCTAGAGAGTATTAGCCCCAAACCTTGGCACCCCTTTCGGTATTTCTTTATATTGCATCGACACAGTACAAGCCGATACTCCAAACTCTGCACCTTCTCCAAGAAGCATGCTAGAAAATGAGCCCTAACCCCATATTAAAGGCCCTAGGCCCCAAAAGTAGTTTACAGTAAAAAGCCTTCAAACTCAGAAGCATATGGACCAAAAGCAAAGCCAAAAAGCTGCCAACGTAAATCACGGAAATCCGTACAACCTGCCACGTCATCAACAAACGCAAAATGCGGAAATCCGTGCAGCTTGCCACGTCATCATGTCAACGCAATTTTCAAAAATCTGCCACGTCATCAATTTGTGTGTGTGTGTGTGCAAGTCCTACTTTATTTTAATCCTTTGTCACTTGGGGCCCCATCGAACAAGGTCCACATAAGTTGGTAGGACTTCATCTGTTACTTGTTCTTCTTAGGGTTTAGGCCCCTTGGCTGACATCTGCAAGTTGGCTCCCTTCTTCAGGGCTTTGACATGTCAGCAATTTGTTACAATAGTTGTCTCCATTCAATCGCTGATCCGAAGGAAAAGTAGGAAGGGTAGGTATCTTGATTGGTTGATCACCTACACCGGAGTAGAACTGGACCAATCTCCCTACTCCTCGTTGACGGATGGTCAGCCCCATGATGAACTTCATGACGGATAAAATTCATGCCGCAATCATGACTCTCTCTCCATGGTGTTTGGAGAACTTGGACATGTGATGAGGCTAAGTCGAGATAGAGGTGAGGAATCTGCAAATCTGCCCACTACATCCGAAATCAACCCCAAAATGAGTGAAAAACGCAGAAAAAAAAACAAACCGTCTCTTTCTGTCGCAAAAATTTAGCACCAAAAACACGCACAAATCACCACTCCAATTCAAGAGCACGTCGTGGCTCTGATACAATGTCAAAAGTGCAATGGAAAAGGGTGAATCGCGTGATGAACTTGTTTGCGACCGCGAGAAAACCTCTTCTGTGTATCGGGCTGTCACAAGACGAGCACCACGTGCCAATAGAAAAGAACAAATTGAACACACTTTTAGCACTTCAATAACAATTGAACTAAAAGAGAGACGACACGTGACACGGAGTGGCGGAATTCCACTCCAGAGAGTGATGGTCCCAACCCTTGGCGCCCTTTTCGGTATTTCTTTATATTGCATCAGCAAAGTACAAGCCTCCATCCTCTGCACCTTTGTCCAAAAGCATGCCAAAGAATGAGTGCATGGCCTCATTTTTAAAGGCCCTAGTCCCAAAGCTGCCACAGCATAAATCACAGAAACTCGTACAACTACCACGTCATTGCAAAACGTGGAAATCCGTACAGTTTGCCACGTCATCCTGTCAGCACAAACTCCGGGTTTTTCGTACGGTTGCCACGTCATCAAATCAGCGCAAATAGCGGAGATCTGTACAGTTGCTCCGTTCTTCAGTGGGTCGACACGTCGACAGGTTGTGACATCCCCCCTTCTTGAAAGGGAATTGTCCGCGATTACAACATATCTGCAAAACAACACAAATTAGCTCAAAAATTTCCGAGGGACAATCAGTTTGCTCTTTTTTGGTTAAAGAGTTGGCTTCTCCTTTTGTCCAGATCGGAACTCTCGATATTCCGACGCAGTAAAATTCATAGTAACGAAGGACAGAGGGGACAGAGCCTAGAGACGGGGGACGCCCGGTTCCGGGATGGGGATAGGTGAACAGACGGCAAACTGCCTGCCAGGTGGGAACGCAGCCAAAGCATCCCGGAGAGGGCTATCAAACAGTCAACTTTTTTTTAAAAATTGAAAAATTGATCGTTTCTAACGGCTAATTCCTCTCCAACAACCATATTTTTGAACTTTGAAGCACCCCAATGGCTATCTCGATGTTTTATTAGCACATTTGTGTCTATATGACTCATGTTCTTTGGTCTATTTAGTGTAAATGTGTGGTCAAAGTGATTCTCTATGTGTGTGGCATGTCTCTTTTTTTATTTTGTCGTTCCAACCCCCATCCCAGTTCCCTAGCTTTTGTCGTCCCGTCCCCGTCCCCGTCCCCGTTCCCGACCCCGATCCCGACCCGCTGTTCCATGTTAATATGGTAAATCAAACCCAGACCACACTAACCTCCACGGGTTTCTTGATGCACTAAAATTACATACCCGGGCAATCGCATCCAATTAGGAATATTCAATGGTTGGCACATCACAATGCAACACAAATGCTCACATATGCATGTTACAAGACATAGAAACATTAAGTCGCCAATGAACACTCCCCCTGCAAATAACCATCCAGGTCCAAACCATGAGCTCTTCAACGACTCCCTCATCACTTCTCCCGCATAACCTAAAAACGTCCGAGCCAGGAGATGTAGAGACCTTTTACAACCAAACGCCCCCCATACCGCATCCTGCATCGTTTGGAGATGCTGCGAGTAACCATTGCTTAGACTTCTTAATACTCCTCCTGCATAACCATCCACGTCCGGGCTGGGAGCAACAAAACAACAATACTTTTCTAGCATACAACGAAACGCTCACCAGACATCCCGTCTATGTCGTTCCAAGGTTCAAACAATACCAAAACAACATTTCTTACTACTACACCCGGGAGTAAAATCACCAATCATTGAAACTAGTATTAAAACCAGAGTCAAACAATTCAAATCGGCACCAAGACAGGTTCAAAATAGATACCATCCATTTCAAACAGAATCACCCAACAAGTTCTCAAACAGAAGTCAAACTTAAAAAGCAATCTCGACATCAATCGAGCTCGAAAAGTTGACTGACTTTCCATCCTGTAACCTGCACCAAATATTTGGGTTAGATTCCTTCCATAAGGTAGTAGCCAAGCACAGCATGGTCCATCAGCTCTTGGACAGACTGTTCCTCCGGCGGCGATGGTAGTCCCATCTTCCAAGAGAACAATCACACCCGGCCTCCAAGGTTATCAGCTTGAGAAGAGACACCTGGTGAGGGATGTCCAAAAACTTCAAGTAGTATTCTGCTAGGGTTTCCGTGGCAAGCACTTCAAAATACCCCACTCTGCCAGAAGTTGCACTCCAAACGAAGTTGTCAGAAACCATATATCTTCAGGTAAAAATTTCTTGAAAGCTTGCCAAGTCCTTGGAGTGAGCGGCTTTGTAACTATATAGACTTCCACCACTGCATGACACTGCATCTGAGAAAAACAGCAGCTCGAAACAAATCTTCGATCCTTCTTTGCAAGTGATCTTTATGGCTTATGCCCTGTAAGACATGAGCGGTGAAGACGGGAGCGTGCCCAATGCGTGATGAAGTAAGGGTGGGAGTGGCTAATAAGTCCACGGTCGGGACCCGAAGATACTTCAAATAAAATTCCATTAGTCTTTGCAAGCGCTGGTTTGCTCTATCTGCTCTTTTGTAGGACCGATATACTTTCAGAAAAGCACACGCCTGATGCTTTGATACCACTATCACAAGACGGGCACCACGCCTGATGCTCGGATACCACTGTCACAAGACGGGCACCCGTGCCAATAGAAAAGAACAGACTAAACAGACTTTTACCACTTCAATAACAATTGAATTGAAAGAGAAAGACGACACACGACACGGAGTGCCGGAATTCCACCACAGAGAGTATTGGTCCCAAACCTTGGCGCCCTTTTCGGTATTTCTTTATATTGCATCATCAAAGTACAAGCCGGTACTCCATCCTGTGCACTTTCGTCCAAAAGCATGCCAAAGAATGAGCCCATGGCCTCATATTAAAAGGCCCTAAGCCCAAAAGCAATTTACATGAAAAGCCTTCAAACTCAAAAGCATATGGTCCAAAAGCGATGCCAAAAAGTTACCAGCGTAAATCACGGAAATCCATACAGCTGCCACGTCAGCAGTCAGTGCAAAACGCGGAAATCCATACAATCTGCCATGTCATCATGTCCTCGCAAAATCCGGGTTTTTCGTACAATTGCCACATCATCAGATCAGCACAGATTGCGGAGATCCGTACAGTTGCTATGTTCTTCAGTGGATCGACACATCAGCAGTTTGTGACATGGCAGCCAATAGATCTCCGATCTATTGCGATGGATCTCCTCGTCGTCAAGCTCCTAGCGCGTACTGCCCATCAAACTGGCACAAAAACCCACCGCAAGCAATGCCACACCGAAAAGGGTGTGCACACGGCTAGAAGAAGAGCGTTAGCAAGAGAGAGGGTGACCACAAGTGAAAAACGCTAGGGGGAGAAAGATTGATGGTGGAGAGAGGAAACGCTAGAGAGTGTTGCCACAAACACGGAAAAGCTAGAGAGAGGGTGTAGCCCAAAACGTTGAATCTCGGCACTGAACACCATATGCCAAGATTACAAGGGGAGGGGTTGCATATATAGGCAAGTCCCAGATTTGCCCTACCTATTGCAAAACCCACGATCCTAATAGATAGCCAATAAATGCTACTAAATATGTAAACTCATTGAAAGTGACCTGACACACATACTTCGTAGCAGAACTGCAGAAGACTCGAGACTCTAACCCAACGAAACCCTAGGAATGGGGGCTTGTCTCATGCCAACCTACAGGGTGAGCAACATCGTGGAGTGCATCGCCAAGAAAGGTATGTCTACCTCCGATACAGCCAAGCACATTCACAAAACAGCCCACTCCCTAATCTGCTCCTGGGAGATACTAAGAGCTACCACCGGATAGGAAATTGAACTCTAACAAAGCCAGGTGAAGATGACAGTGAGCAGCTACAAGAAGCTCGCTGTCGCACAAAGCCCACCAATTGGTAAAATTTGACAGCAGAAGGTAATGGAGGAACAGGAGGGAGAGAGCCATTGCGAATGAAGGTGAGAGTAAAGCGGAAACTGACATCACCAAGAGACTTCAGTAGCATGGCACAAGGTGAGTAACAAAGTGTCACAAGACGGGCACCACGTGCTAATAGAAAAGAACAGACTTTTAACACTTCAATAACAACTGAACTGAAAGAGAGACGACACGCGACACGGAGTGGCAAAATTCCACCCCAGAGAGTATTGGCCCCAAACCTTGGCGCCTCTTTCGGTATTTCTTTATATTGCATCAACACAGTACAAGCCGGTACGCCAGACTCTGCCCCTTCTCCAGGAAGCATGCCAGAGAATGAGCCCTAACCTCATATTTAAAGGCCCTTGGCCTAAAAAGCAGTTTACATTAAAAAGCCTTCAAACTCAAAAGCATCTGGTTCAAAAGAAAAGCCAAAAAGCTGCCAGCGTAATTCACGGAAATCCGTACAGCCATGTCATCAGCCAGCGCAAAACATGAAATTTCGTACAGCTTGGCACGTCATGCTACCAGCGCAGTTTTCGAAAATCTGCCACGTCATCAATTTTTGCGTGTGTGCGGGTCCTGCTTTATTTTAATCCTTTATGTCACTAGGGGACCTATCGAACGGGGTCCCCATAAGTTGGTAGAATTCTTCTTCTGTTACTTGTTCTTCTTAGGGTTTAGGCGCTTGGGCCGGCATCTGCAAGTTGACTCCATTCTTCAAGGCTTTGACACGTCAGCAATTTGTTACATCTCCCCTTATTGAAAGAGAGTAATCGTCCGCGATTACAACTTATCTGCAAAACAACTCAAGTTCGCTCAAAGATTTTCGAGGGTCATTCCGAGGGGCATTTCGAGGGACAATCAGTTTGCTCTTTTTGTTAAGGAGTTAGCTTCTCCTTTCGGCTCTTTTGATCAAGGAGTTAGCTTCTCCTTTCGGCTGTTTTGATCAAGAAGTTAGCTTCTCCTTTCGTCTAAATCGGAACTCTTGATATTCCGGCGTAGTAAAATTAGCCATCACACCCATACCGTACTGATCTTCCACGGTGTCTTGATGCACTAAAAAATTACATACCTAGGCAATCTCATCCAATTAGGAATATTCAATAATTTGCACATCACAATGCAACACAAATGCTTACATATGCATGTTACAAGACACAACAAACAACGCCGTTGAGCACTCCCCCGAGACAAACGGTTTGCGCTATGAAGCTACTCAACGACTACCTCGTCACTCCCCTCGCAAATAACCTAAAAAGGTCCGGGCCATGAGCTCAGAGGACTCTACAACCAAACGCTCCCCAGACCGCAGTCTGCGTCGCTTGGAGGTTCAAGCATACAACCAAACGCTCCCCAGACATCGGCCTGCGTCGTTCGGAGGTTTTCTAGCATACAACGGAAAGCTCCCCAGGCATCGGCCTGCGTCGTTCCGAGGTTCAAACAAAAACAAAACAGTATTTCTCACTTCTCCTCCCGGGAGTAAAATCACCAATCATTGAAACCAGAGTCAAACAATTCAAATTGGCACCAAAACAGGACAGAAACCATCCATTTCAAACAAATTCCAAACAAGATCACCAAACAAGATCAAACAGAACTCAAACTTAAAAAGCAATCTCGACATCAGTCGAGCTTGAAAAGTCGATTGACTTTCCATCCTGAAACCTGCACCAAAAATTAGTGTTAGGTTCCTTCCATGAGGTCATAGCAGAGCACAGCATGGTCCATCAGCTCTTGGACACACAGTGTTTCTTTGGCGGCGATGGTAGTCCCAAGAGATAGCAATCACATCAAACCTCCAAGGTCATCTGCTCGTGAAGAGACATCTACTGCGAGATATGGAGAAATTTCAAGTTATAATCTGCTAGGGTTCCATGGCAAGCATTTCAGGATACCCCACTCTGCCAGAAGTTGCACTCCGAAGGAAGATGTCAGAAACCATATAACTTCGGACAAATTTTTTTCTTGAAAGCTTGCCAAGTACTTGGAGTGTGCGGCTTGGTAGCTATAGACATCAACATCTGCATGGCACTGCTTTTGAGAAAAACAGTGACTCAAACAAATATCAGATCCTTCTTTGCAAGTAATCTTAATTGGCTTATGCCCTGTAAGACATGAGCGGTGAAGACGGGAGCCCGCCCGATGTGCAATGGGTGGGAGTGGCTATTAAGTCCCGGTTGGAGGGCGAAGATACCTCCAATAAAATTCCAAAATAGCTCTATCTGCTCTTTTGTAGGACCGGCATGCTTTCAGAAAAGCACACGCCTGATGCTCTGATACCACTGTCACAAGACGGGCACCACATGCCAATAGAAAAGAACAGACTGAACAGACTTTTAACACTTCAATAACAATTGAACTGAAAGAGAGAGACTGCATGCGACACCGAGTGGCGGCATTCCACCCCAGAGAGTATTGGCCCCAAACCTTGGCGCCCCTTTCGGTGTTTCTTTATATTGCATCAACACAATACAAGCCGGTACTCCAGACTCTGCACCTTCTCTAGGAAGCATGCCAGAGAATGAGCCCTAACCTCATATTTAAAGGCGCTTGGCCTAAAAAGCAGTTTACATTATAAGGCTTTCAAACTCAAAAGCATCTGGTTCAAAAGCAAAGCCAAAGATCCGTATGGGTGGGTTGTTCTCGTTCGTCGGACGGAACGAGGCGTACGGTGGCGTCGGTGGCGTCCCGTCCGGTCAAGGCGTCCGTTGCGTCCGGTGGTTTTTTAGTACGTTTGACCAGTTTTTTAGTCCGTTGACTGTGCTTTTTTTTGGGAGGTTTTTGGGTTACCTTTTGGCATAGGATCCCTCCCACCTAGCCTAGGATCCCCCTCCCCCCACCTCCCACATGTCCTGAGCCTCCTCTCTCTCTCTCTCTCTCTCTCTCTCTCTCTCTCTCTCACACACACACACACACATTGCTTTGGATTCCATTAGACTCCTCTCTCTCTTCCTCTCCCTCTCCCTCTCTCTCATTGCTTTGGTCCTTCACCTTGGATTCCATTAGGCTCCTCTCTATCTCTCTCTCTCATCCATCCTCTCATCTAACTCTCTCTTGTTCAAGAGCAAGTATCTACACTCTAAATCTATATATGGATGCCCTCGTTTTGTTCTTCTCCATTATGTTCCAACTAAAGGCTCAAGCTCACGAGTCATTCTCAAGCTCTCTCATGAGTCATGAGAGATTGCTCAATGGCTCAATGAATCCAAGATAAGCCCAGATTCACCCTTAAAGGAAAGTGCAAGGTATAGACCCATGGTAGTCACCCACAAGACAATATAACCATCAGCTCCATCATGCATAGTATTGACTAAATACCACGACATCCCCACTCTGATAATCAATTGTCTAATTGTCCCAAGTGTAAAATCTAGGGTTAAGAATTGCATGTTTTTATTTTTGAACGTACGTAACCATGTTGTACGACATAAAATTTTCTAGTTCGATGAGTACCGTACGTCTTCGTACATGACCGTACGAGACCACCATGCCTGCCACATCATCAGCCAACACAAAACACAGAATTCCGTACAGCTTGCCACGTCATCCTGCCAGCACAATTTTCGAAAATCTACCACGTCATCAATTTTTGCGTGTGCGGGTCCTGCTTTATTTTAATCCTTTATGTCACTTGGGGCCCCATCGGACGAGGTCCCCATAAGTTGGAACTTGGTAGGACTTCTTCTTCTGTTACTTGTTCTTCTTAGGGTTTAGGCCCTTGGGCCGGCATCTACAAGTTGACTCCATTCTTCAAGGCTTTGACACGTCAGCAGTTTGTTACACAAAGCACTACAAACTTACAAAGGAGCAGACAAGGAGCTTTCATCCAAGAGAGCGAGTAGTCCACTTGCTGAAGGTGACTCTCTCTCTCTCTCTCTCTCTCTCTCTCTCTCTCTCTCTCTTTTTTTCAATTCAATTGTCTGCAATTTCTCACGTGTTGCAGTAGATCTTTGCTTTGGAGAGTCCAAAGTTATTACACACACAAGGCAATATTTGGTCAAGTTCAAGAACTATCTTGCTCTTGATGCAAAGTGGATAGAGAAGGACTTAGTAAATTCTGCTTTTGGTTTAGCGCCGTCTATGTGCACGTAGAATCAACGAGTTGAATCCGGTGTGGTGCTTGCTACACGAGAGGAGCCACTCCACTCCTTTGTCGCAGATTACCTACATAGAATGAAGTCACTAATTTCTCCATTAGATTTTAGGGACACTGACAATTCTACGGAATGACTTTATAAGACGACGTACATTGAAATGGGAAGAACTTATTACATGTGCTCTTTCATTTGTCTATTGGGTTGAGTATGTGTCGAAAAGATGAAATGATTGGAGCATTTTATTTGTTTCACTTTACGGGTGATGTGAACATAACAGCATCAAGATATAGTAGATTAAGATATCTTGAAAAGATTAGCACAATTTGAGTGTGTTGCTAAATAAGTTACATGATGGTGATTCGTATTTGAGATCTCGACGGGGATAATGATGTGAATATGATGTGACTGTTCAATAACTTTTGTCTTGTTGCATGTGCCATGTGTGTAGTCTCGTGCATGCGTGCATAGGATCGGTGTCTACTGAGCTAGTTTTTGTCTTTCATTTGCTTTGCATGCATAATCAATTACTCTTCTTTCAAGAAGGGGGTGGCACGACCTAATGGGCACCTAAAGGGAACCACTGAAGTAAAGAAGCCCGAACAAAAGCCAGCGGGTTAAAAAACCCTACACATGAGATGATATCATGGCCCTGCCATAAATCAAGCCACAATTTGCGCTACTGAAGTGGCATCCGAACAGGCAGTCGCATGGCTATTCTCGACAGCTTTTTGCATGAGAGCCTTCGGAGCAGTGAAAAGCAACTAGGGCGGCCAGATTTAGGGGCCCCTTGTAACTAACCTTTTTAAGTGTGCCTAGGGAGTGTAGCTCTGCATATCAGCTTGGTAGCCGATGTAGAGCGCACACTCCCCCTGCCGTTGTACTTTGTGATCACCAGTAAAGAAAGAAATACCTGTTGGGGTATAAAGCCCAATGTGGTCGCCCACGTAAGTGGGCGGGCCGCCAGGTATGTACACATATTCTTTTGTAAAAACCTAATAAGAACTCACTATGCTCTACACATTACAGTAGAGCGAGTTCACCATATCATCGTGCTCTTCTTCTCGCACTCTCTCTCGCGTCGCACTTCCGCTCGTACTCCTTCAACTGGTATCAGAGCTCAGATCGAGGCTCGGGGCAGCACTGCAGGAGGCTAGAGTCACCAGCTCAGATTGGAGTGAAATTCGACAGGCGAAGACACGGCCCAAATCCTGTGGGTGAGCCCGAAGGGCTCGGTGTTCTCAGAATTTCATTCTGAGGTCATCTCGGCCACCGTTCGGCTTCGACAAAGGTCTGCGCAGGCCATTTTCGACTACGTGGTCTCGGCGGGTGCAGATCCCACTCTACAAATTTGGGGTTTTCGGCCTACGACTGTAGGTGCTGAAGATATCGACACTCCCAGAGTGTTGATTTGTGGCTGTCTACACATCGAAGGACGGCTCACAGTTCTTTGAGGCGTGTCACATACGACACGGGCGCATCTACACACAGACTGTAGGCGACATCCACTAGTTCATCAGGTAGCTTGTGTTTGCTGCTTGATATTCCAGATTTCATCCTGACATTGCAGGTACTTCCACATGGGATGTATTGTCAGAGATGATGTAGGTCTGTTGAGGGTTTGCTGGCTGTGAGTCACGCAGCAAACAACCGCCGCAGCGGTTACAGCATACAGTGGGAAATTTGTGGATGTATGACTTTGTGGGAAGTCTATGTACTGTCAGATTTACTGCAACCTTTGTTGAGGGTCAAGTGAGGTTTTATTGAGCTGGGGGATTCTCGAATGTTGAGATCCTTTCGGTGATACAGGTCTTGGAGCGATCCCTCGAGCACCCTTAGATAGGCAGCTAGGATGTATTGACTGTGAGTTAGACAGTTGGGATTGCATCTTTGCTTTACTGCCGTTGAGGCATTGTCGCAGTCTATGCTTACAGGACAGTGACAGGACAGTCAGAGACAGTACAGGTGCAGGACAGGTTTACCCACAGCTTACAGTGTTAGAGAGATAGTGGTTTTTTGAGCTGTTTTTTGGTCTGTTTTTAGTACACCAGAGCCATTTTACAAAGGAGACTCTGCCAAAATTTCTGCAGAATCTGAAGCTTTCTTGGTTCATTTGACAGGTTGATATTGGTTCAGAGGTCAGTTTACAGGGGAAACTCTGCCGAATTTTTCCCAGGAAAGTAAACTACTGTGAAGCGTAGCTATGGCTGGATCACATGACACTGCTCTTTACAATATCAAGAAGCTGGATGGAACCAATTTCCCATTGTGGAAGAAGCAGATTTGACACGTGTTGGTACAAAAGAAGCAGATAAAACCTATAAAGCTCAAGGGGATAAAACCAAAAGATATGGATGAAGATGAATGGAGCGAAATGGATGAATTGGCACTTTCTACCATTATGCTGACTTTGGCAGAAAGCGTTTACTTCAATGTAGCAGACGAGATGTCGGCTTATCAAGCATGGTTAAAGCTGAGTGATCTTTATGAGAAGCAGAGTGCAGCTTCACAGGTATACTGGCTTAAGAAGCTTGTTGACTTGAAGATGAAAGAAGGGACACCTATGTCCAATCATCTGAATGAATTCAACACAATCTATAGTCAGTTGTCAGCTCAAGGTGTCAAGTTTGATGAACCTGTTAGAGCTATGTTCCTGTTGATCACATTGCCGGAAAGTTGGGACACTTTTCGCACAGCTTTGAGTAATTCTGCACCTCCAGATGGTTTGAACATAGCAGGTGTAGAAGGAAGTCTGCTTACTGAAGAAACCAATAGAAAGACAATGGACAAAGGCAAAGGAACAGCCTTAGTTGTCAGGGGAAGGACCAAAGAAAAGTACAAAGGTGGAAAGAGGAATCAGTCTCGTAGCAAGTCCCGCAGTGCTAAAGGCAAGAGTGACATAGAATGCTACCATTGTGGCAAGAAGGGTCACATGAAAAGAGACTGCAGAGAATGGAAAGCAGAAAAAGGCAAAGAGAAAGCTGAAGACCATGGTGAGAAGAACAAGTCCTCAGTGAAGATTCAAGAAATAAATGTGACAAACACTGTTGCAGAGGATGACAGTCTAGTGTCAGGAGACATCTACTTCTTGAAGAATACAATGGACTCAGCTCTTCTTACAGCATCTGATGGAAATGCACTGAGTGACTGGATTATAGACTCAGGGGCATCACTTCATGTGTCTCCAAACAAGGAGTGGTTTACCTCTTATGTGACCACTAAAGATCATGTTCGGCTAGGCAATGGGCAGACATGTGAGATCTTAGGTGTTGGAGATGTTCAATTGAAGTTTCAGAATGGCTCTTCTTTCACGCTGAAGAATGTGAGACATGTTCCCGCAATTACAAAGAGCTTGATCAGCACAGGTTTACTTGATGATGCTGGCTACGTCACCACTTTTGGACAGAACATGTGGAAGATATCCAAGGGTTCTATGACAGTAGCACATGGAGTAAAGTCTGGAGGACTTTACATGATTTATGTATCAAATGTCTCTAAAAATGTAATCAATGTAACCGAGCAGCCGAACGTTTCTTTGTGGCATAGCCGGTTAGGACATATGTCCAAGAAGGGAATGGAAATCTTGTCTCGTTCTGGTTATTTGCCTGGCTTTTCATTTAATGATTTTGAATTCTGTGAACATTGTCTGTATGGTAAGCAAACACAACACACCCACATAAGCATAGAAGCAATAGAAGAGATACACAGTTGGCACTTGTTCATAGTGATTTGTGTGGACCTATGCCTAACCTATCTCTAGGGGGAGCTTCTTACTTTATGACATTTATAGATGATTACTCGAGGAAAGTATGGGTTTACTTTCTCAAGCACAAGGATGAAGCGTTTAGTGTTTTCAAAACGTTTGTGACACTTGTGGAGAATCAGAGTGGCAAGAAGCTTAAATGCTTACGCACTGACAATGGTGGAGAGTATGTTTCAAAGGCCTTTCAGGACTTTTGTGAGTCAAAAGGTATAAAACGTGAACTTACTGCTCCTTACAATCCTCCTCAAAATGGTGTTGCTGAGAGGATGAATAGGACCATACAAGAGAAGGTCAAAAGTATGTTGTCTAATGCACAGCTGCCAAATGGGTTTTGGGCTGAAGCTGTATCAACAGCTGTTCATCTTGTAAATAGATCTCCTAGCAAGGTTTTGCAGAAGGATTCAGTGCCAGAGATGGTATGGTCAGGCAAAATGCCCTCATACAAGCATCTCAGAGTCTTTGGCTGTGAGGCATATACTCACGTTCCAAAGGAATTTAGGAACAAACTTGAGCCAAAGAGTAGAAAGTGCATCTTTCTAGGCTATGGTAATTCTGGTGAGATGGGGTACAGACTTTGGGATCCCGAATCCAGAAAGGTTGTCCGCAGCAATGATGTTCACTTTAATGAATCCAAATATCATTCTAAACCAGAGAGGGTTGAGGAGATTAGAAGAGTTGTCTTCCAAGAAGATGGACCTGCACGTGCAAGACAAAATGTCAGGGCTCAAGAGGAGCAAGGACAGGATAGAGTGGAACCACAGGTTGTGGCTGAGCCTGAGCCACC
>NW_028221436.1:145733-187059 GCF_014529385.1 Adiantum capillus-veneris
AGTTCCATTTCTAAACACAACAAAGCTTATACCGTTTGTTCGTATAAAAAGGCATAATGCTCCACTATCCCATTGAAAAAAGATTCCGCAATCATTTACGTACTCAGACGCAAACTAAGTAATAGTAATTCATGTTATTCCTTAGACTCGAACCACAGAGCTTCTTAGGAACTAAGGAAATGCTATAAATCTGTTTAAATAGCTTCGCTTCTTGCCCTAAAAGTCGCTTTGAAAATGTCATTTAGGTATTTTTTAACTAAAGGAAACAAAACCCACTAAACGAACAACTACTAATATTTCCTCACTATATATTAATATTCGTTCTGAACTCGGAACGCTCAAATTAAAGTAGCAAATAAAATTAATTCGTGCGTAAATTGTACTTTTATTTTGTTGCTTCTTTTGTTTGTTCCCGACATTCATGGCAGTTTCTTAGCAAGCAAAAGGGAGTGAAAAGAAAGTTAGGTTAAAAGGTAGTGTGCGCTTGCTGGTCCTGAAAAGGTCTTGTCTTGTCTTATTAGTTTGCTTTTGAAACTAGTAATATCGATAGAGCTTTTGGATGGTAGTTTGGTGTTTAAGGCTAATTCGCCATAAATTCGTAGGTTACATTTACTTGCTTAACACTCTATTTTGATTTTGCCTGTCCAAATGGTACATCAGCTCTTACGACACCTTCTCCATCTAATCTACCAAGACGACCGGAAATGTTTCAAAGAAGGTCGGCATACGGCGGGCGGGTGTACAAACAGTTTATGTCTTTCCTTATCCTTGAAAACAGCATAGCTTAATTGGCCAATAGCTATGCCATCTCCGTTGTCCATTGCACTTGCTCTAAACAACCCACCCTTTGTTATTCTACAAAGACAAACGCTAACGGTTTAATTAAACCCCCCAAACTTTATTGCTCTACGCTACGGGTGTGAACAGTCAATTTGCACTCTGTCGCTCCACGAGTATGAACATCCAATCCGCGATATTCTTATTAAATTATTCCACTCTTGCTACTGCCATCGCCGTCTAACGTTTGTAGCATTTTGTTTTTATGCATTGCGTCACCAATTTGTTTACAAATTACGGGCTGGCGGAATTAAGTTAACCAGTTTACGCCTTTGGCCTTCTTTTTGGTCCCTGAGAATAGTAGTGCGTGGTAATCTCCAGTTCCTTCACATTACGTATTGCGCTACCGGCAGGTTTCTTTACTTTCTGACTTACCTTGTTCTCAGGGATGGCTGCACGGACGGCATCCCAGGCTGCCGGGGTACGGAATCTCGTAACCGGCCTTGACGTTGGCGGTTCCGCTTATGGAGAAGAGACCAAGGCCTTCTCTAATCAAGAGTCACACCTTCATAAATTGCACCGGCACTTATGCCCTAACGCAGACAGACTTAATTTTGGCGATGGCCAGCTACTTATTTCTTTTGCTAGGGATTTGGACTCGTTGTACTACTTTTAGACTCGTTGGTTTCTTCCTTTTTTTCTTGTTGTTGTTTCTTCTTAAAAAGAAAAAACTGTACCAAAATACATAATAGCTACTCGTTTAGTTTGGTGTAGTAAAAGAGCATAGCCTTTTCCGCTCATTCAAGAAAGGTAAATCTTACGCGGTTTTAAGGCTTCAGGCCGACAACCCGAGTCCCTAAATGAGCGCAAAACAAATCTAACCCTAGCCGAACATATTGCAATGGCATTTTAGTAGTGTACATTTGCTATAGGGTAAGCTACTGTCTTTTAGGCCTACCTGCTTCAGACGGGTAGCTTAAGAAGGGAATAGCGCAAAACCAAAAGTGTCCCGTTTTTGCCCTATGACTCAAAATACCCTAGCATTCCCATTCTCGTCTTTGATAGTAAAAGAAAAGAATTGCTCGAAAGGCAAAAGGGGTTTGGTTTATTAAACTGAAAAATGCCAAGACAAAAACAACCCCTTTCATTTATGTCGAAATAAACTCCTTCAACTTACCACGGCTTATAGTCCACCGGAACAATTTGCCATCATTCCATTGATTCCCATCCATATAGGAAATCCGTATCTTTTATTTATCAATTCCTCTTTATCTATGCTATCTACTATTGGATTAATCCTGCTTTTAGTTCACTTGGTGACCTCGGATGGAGGACATTTAATACTGAATGCTTGGTAATCTTTAGTAGAGATGACTTATGATTTTGTGCCTAACCTAGTGAACGAATAAATTAGTGGCGTTTTGAAATAATAGTTCTTTCCTCTAATCTTTGTTACTTTTACTTTTTTATTATTTTGCAATTTATAAGGTATGATACCCTATAGTTTTACGGTAACAAGTTATTTTATTATTATTTTGGGTCCTTTATTTTCCCTTTTCTTTGGAACTACCGTGGTAGGGTCTTAAATACATGGGCTTCATCCTTTCAGTCCTTTATTACTGCTAGGGGTCCTTTTGCTGTTAGCGCTTTTTTTAGTACTTTTGGAGTTAATCTTCTATCGTTTTCGTGCACTAAGCTTAGGAATATGCTTATTTGCTAATATGATGGCTGGTCATAGTTTAGTCAAGATTTTGAGTGGCTTTGCTTGGACCATGCTATCCATGAGGGGTATTTTGCTATTAGCACATCTTGTTCCCCTTTTGATCGTATTTGCATTAACTGGTTTAGAATCAGGTGTAGCTATCCCATAAGCCTATGTTTCTATAATCTTGACTTGTATTCACTTAAATGATGCAATAAACCTTCATTAACATAACCCTGGTGGTCACTATCATCAGTACTTAATGGTGTAGTGTAATAAACCCTTTGGCAGCTCTCAGCTAAGGTAACGCAGAGAACATTTCCAGGGGTTGGGCTTTTCCCAACCCAACCCCCCCATGATTTTGTTACCTTGATATGAGTTATAAACGGAATGAAATGACAAACATACCCTGCCTCGCTTTATTTTGCCGTAACGTAACCTTTGCCCTAAGCTGCCCAAGGTTTATTGCAAGGCATGCAAACCCCAAGCTAAGCTACCCAAGGTATATAGTAAGGCATGCACCTAATTGAATATTTTTGAGTGCTTCAGTGGACCGCCTTATCTTGGTCTGAAATCTGTACCCTGAAGTTAACAAAATATACAAAAACAAAAGTTATTAACACTTGAAGTAAAATTTTTAATAGTAACTTCTTATTTGCCATTGTTTTATAATTTAATATGTATGATACTATTAATGCTATTACTATACTATAAATAATAGGTATATTAATTGTAATTAAATCACTATTAAAATTGTTAATTAAACTAAGTTCATTTATTGAACTTAAATAACTATTATTTATTATATGAAATATTAATGAAAATAAACTTACTACTTTTAATAACAATAGTTTTAGGCTTGATAAATTAGTACTTATTACTGAATTTACTATAGGAGGAGTACTTTGTATACTCAACGAAGAAGCTGTAGAAGAAAAACAAGAAGCAATTGGCAAAGAAGCAATTGGTTTCGATGCTTGGGGTAAAGATGAAGAAAATTGAAATGTATTTGTTTTTAGGGCTGAGGATTTCTCTTTTGATTGATCCTCAGCTGCAAATAAAGAATTGTCCGATGATAATGGTTTAGGTACAGGCAATAAACTATCTGACGTAGACGATATAGGATCGGATACGTTAGATATAGGAATGGAAACGTTAGATACAGAATCCGGCACAGGTGATACAGGATTAGGGTTACCACGGGATTTGATCATGCCGTGTCGACCGACACCGCGTCGATCGACAGTAATTGGTTTGACTACACCCTGTAAATGGAACTAATAGATAACTTCACATATCACCGTGTCTGGTTCAGGAACCAGTTCCTTCAAACCCGTACTTACCATAATACTACTACTACCTGCACTGGAGCCTCCGTCACCTTCATCTTTGTCTTTTTTTCTTCTTTTTTGTGTGTATTGTATTATCTATCTGCCTCTCCGGACACAGTATCTTGAGTACCGATGATGATGACCACATCTGCTGGCATGTGATTTTTGAACATAAAATCGAGTCCTTGTAAATGAGCAAAGCCAGGTGCTCTTATTTTACAACGATAGGGACGATTGGTTCCATTACTGACTAAGAACACACCAAATTCTCCTTTAGGTGCTTCAGCTGCAGTATAAATAGAAAAAGCTGGTACAAAAACCCCTTCTGTATAAGGTTTAAAATGGTGAATTAGAGATTCCATGGATTTTTTCATTTAAGGTCATGATAAAGGACATAGCTTACGATCATCAGCTTTAATTGTGCCGCTGGGCATTTCATTGAGACGTTGTACGATGATTCAAATACTTTCTCACATCTCTTCAATACAGATACAATAACGATCGTAGCAATCTCCCCTAGTACCCACTAGTATGTCGGAATCCGATTAGTCATGAACATCGTAAGGTGCTGCTTTTCATAAATCCCAGCATACTCCCGGTTAGGATAGATAGGCCCCTTTGTCGAGCTTTCCCCCCAACGGAGCCGTACGTGAAAGTTTCCCTTCATACGGCTCGAATGCGTTTCCGGAGGCCCGCCCCTGTAACGCGTCTGCAGGCGCTTAGGGATGAGGGGCATTTATAGTCTATGCGTAAGCGTCCATAGCACCAGATTTTGGATTGAGAGTTCGGTTCATTTTCCTAAGCTTTTTGCTTGCCTCAGGCCACTTACCGCGTGGCCCACGTTACGGCAAAAAGCAGGCAACCGTAACCAGTAAAGTCAAAACGCTACATCCGCTTCGCAGCAAAAAAGAGATAGCTCCGATGCACGCATAGATTAAGGGCTTATGCTAAGCTGGCCAAGACTAGTTACCAGTCCACAGAGCCTGGCTTGTAGGAATTTATTTCCAGATCTCCATACTTCCATACCGCCACAATTTTACGAAAGACAGGCTGTTTACCCTTTATCCGACCCAATTAAACTCTGTGCTTAAAGCCGCCTCCTTCTTTAATCGATTTGTGTTTCTTTAATTTAATTCGATTTAAAGCGGGTCACGTACTTGCAGACTCAGCCTTTGCTTCTCAGGTCTTTCTTTACCCATACTCTGTTACATGCTTAGCCCTTACGGACGCACAGATAAATACAGGCTTATCATGTTCCATCAATGGCATCTAACCTATGCCGATTTCAGCGAACCGTGCTCTACTCCAGTGAACTCATGCAGTTTCAATATACCTAGAGGCCAAGGGTAAATCCGTTCACGGCTGGCCCATCAGACTAACCAGTCAAAGATGGCCCTAGCCTTGCCTTGGTTATGCTTTACTGGGCTTATACACATTTGCTTACGCTGC
This sequence comes from Adiantum capillus-veneris, assembly GCF_014529385.1. Classification (NCBI taxonomy): domain Eukaryota; kingdom Viridiplantae; phylum Streptophyta; class Polypodiopsida; order Polypodiales; family Pteridaceae; genus Adiantum; species Adiantum capillus-veneris. The sequence continues at coordinate 150,993 of NW_028221436.1, forward strand.
CCTTTCCTCAGCTCACCTTAGCCTCTATTTTGGATTAAGAGACGTCGTCTTCAAGGCTTCATACCAAGTCTTTACAGTCAAAGCGTGCTTGAGCAAGGTCGGGCAGAACCGTTGCCTGATGGGAACCTTCCCCATATTGCTATCGATGTCTTCATGTCGCACGACCTCTTAACATTACACCACTGAATCCCCGATCCAAAGCTTACTATGCAGTGACGGTACCGATATCCACTAATCATTATTTCCAGATACGGTTGTTGGTTGGCGTTTCCTCCGATTCGTCAATACGAGAAGCAAATTATTATGTAAATGAAAAGGTGTCTCCACTCAAGCCCAAAGGCAGATCTTATGCCACTCCACCTGATCATATATAACTGGCATACATCCTAGCTCCCGAGACCCTTTCATAGAATTCCAAAGGTTTTTCTCACTCTTCAAAAGCCCACGGAAACAAAGTTAATGCTCCCACATCCATGGCATAAGTAGTTAAAGCAGGTAAATGATTTGGGATTCAAGTTATTTCGCAGAATAACACTCATATGTATTAAGCTCATAACGGTACCTCGCAATTACAAGGTCTCTCTACAGCCAAGGGATAAGCGTGTTCTTAAGCCATCATGAAAACGTAAATAGGGTTAAAAGTTACTTGATGCTAGCTGCTGCTGTATTGTATACGTTTACTTGCGTTACATACACAGGTGCTCTCCGAACCGTGCAAGATGGTTACCCATCACACGGCTCTCCAACTTAAGTTACCTTAGGGAAAAGGGTTAAAATTCGTTATCATGGTTTGGTTTTCTTTTGCCTCGCCAAATAACTATCATCCATGAGCATTTAGGTGACCTCAGGACTAGAGCCTTTATTTATTTTATTTTCTAAAGTCAACAAAGCATGTGGATCGAGGGTTTGTTTGTTTCTTAATAGGGAAAGGATTCTTTTCTCCTTTACCTCGCAAACATAATTAGAGGATAAGGCATCGAGTCGTGCTCTGGCCAAGGCAAAAGGACCCTGGCCCTGGAAGTCGTGCATTCTAGCAACATCTTTGGTGTGGGATTGCCAATTCCCTATCTGGGTGTTCTGACTGGCACAAACCCTGCCCGGCACTGCTTAAGTGTGCGGCGTTGGTCTGTCCGCTGATTTAGGCCCCTTTCCTTCTGCGACACTAACAGCACCCTATGCTTACATGGTTCTTGAAGCGAAAGGTAGGCAGGTATTACGAGTCCTCTGTCCCACACATCTATCTAGAAGTGTGGTTTACCGGTTTCACTGAATGCTCCTATCTCTTGCCCCGCCCAGCAAAGGTCGTGTGAGTGTACGGTTACGCTTCAGATATTTGCTATACCCATATCGAATCCTAGTTTCCCTTATCTCCAGTGCACTCGCTTTGGATCCTCAACACACAGGGAAAGACGCGGTAAGGAAAAAGCCTTAGCTGCCCAACACGTCTGGCTGATCGTTCCGCTAGCATCTCGCATTCACGAAACCGTTCAACTGAACTGCCACTTAGGGGCGTAGTTAGAGATACGCCAAGAGTTGGCTATTTCTGGTTATCTCTTTTTATGACATGCTGTTGTTGTCGTCATATCTTACACATCGATTAGTAATACTTGTTTTGCCGTGGGTGTTTTTTTGCAGTATCCCTTTCTGTCTCTAAGGAGGGCTTCACTCGGTGACTTCACGGTCGCCCTCCAAACGATCAGAATGAGGTAAAGCTTAAAGATACGTTTTATACTCGATTAATTTTTCTGTGCCTCTAGTTGGGTAGGCGCCGGTTCTTTGTTTTTGTTGGCCGGATCCCCCTCTTTGAACCGTACGTGCAAGTCTCCCTGCATACGGCTCGCGTCATTTTTGACAAGTAGAGGCGCCTTTATTCGCTGCGCTAATAAAACGTATCTTATTTAGTAGCTTATGTGTGTATGGTTGCTGTCTCTTTGTTTTGTAATTCCCTTCCAAGGTCCCCCTGAGGATACAGAAGAGGAAAGCAAATTTGCTGTAGGCAGCGCCGTCTATTGCACTGTAAACTTGCTAAGGCCCTGGCCTCGGGCCCGGCGCATAGGTCTAGCCTAAGCGGCAAGGCTGGCTTCTTATTCTCACTCCTCTCTCCAGCTTGAACAAAAGAAATCGGCCTTTCCATTCCTGTCAAATGACCCGGCCTTCCTGGCTTAACTGTTTGCCTAGTTACGCTTTTGTAGTTTTGTTGGTTTTTGTTTGCTTTTATTGTATGCTTTCGGTTTAGCTAGCGGGCCTACCACGCTTTGCGCCTATGTCTTTGCCAGACAGTATTTGCTAGTAGTGCCATCCTATCTGACCTGAGGATTTGGTTTGTCCCTTACGGTTAGCCTGCCCATCCCAACATGAAACAAGTGTAGGTTGAAACGGAACTCCAGGCTGGTTACACGTTCCACTGTGCCGAAATGCAAAGGGTGCTGGTCGTAATAGTTACCTCGCGGAGTATGTGCGTGTGCTTTTGACGGGCACTCCAGGACCCGCCAACGCGTTCTCATTTCCGAGAAACCCCGATGGTTGGCCCGTGAGATAACTAAAATAGAGGACTAAGTTTCTTTCCATCATTTATTCTGACTTCTGATATAGGTAACGAGGCCATCTTTACGACCTTCTCTTTTCCTTTCCGCGCGCAGTTCGCCTTACCTGCTTGACAAACCGACTCGGTGCTTATGATGCGGAAGTTGCCTTCGCGTACCACCCGGGCCAAGAAACAAGCGAAGCATCGCTAACGGCTAAGTGGGATATGCCGACTCGGCTAAGCAGCTTCATGCCGCACTAGAGTAATCCAATATGCGGTTCCGCACGTTCTATTGCTTCTCCATCCGTTTCCGATACTAATCATAAAACACCATAAGCAGCAAGGTGTTAAGGTCCAGAATTCGAAGTGAAATTCTTGATTTACCTGTTAGACGCCGTATTGAACCATTCTTGCTTGTTCCTTCCACCAGCCCACACCCGGACTTGAACCGGTGCCGTTTCCTTTCCTGGTACATAGGAATGCTCTATCCTTTAAGCTACGTGAGCCAAAAGAACCGCTGCCGTTTCCATTACTAAAAAACTCAATTGGAGAAAGGAAAGGTTCCTAGGGCCCAATAGGCAAACAAGTGCAGTGCTTCATGACATCATGTCGCGAGTAACTCCATAGTGGCTCAAGCGGTAAGCTACTAAAGGGCCTTCTTGCTGTAACGATCCTAACAGTTAGCAAAGCCAATTTTACATGTGATAACTGCTTGCTGCCTTGATACGTTTTCACACTAGCTCCTTTATTTTCTCAAACCTGCAAGCAAAGCGAATCTCCCTCGACACCACAAACGCACACACCTAAGATAACTTACCTCTACGCAACCACAACTTTATTTACTAGACAGCCTTGTAAGCCTGCTCAAAGCATGCACGCTTGCAACACACGACAAGGATTTTTATACTTAAAAAAAGGTTCTTTTGTGTTTGCGTCTGTCCTTATGCGATTAAGCAATGTGGTACCAGCTGTAGATGTAGAGCTTGATAAGTCAGGAATTAAGCTAGAGGCGGCTGAAGAAGTGGGATTATTGGCTAGATTCCTTATCTCAGCGCGCGCCTATTGTAACCACTTCATGAGTGGGTGTTTGACGTGTTGAGATTAGAGGATAGAACCTTTAATCAATTGGCTCCTTTTCTGCGCATAAGTGCAAAAGGAAACAAGACATTGTTTTTGACGAGATGGGAAACGTAAATCAAGTGGCTATAATATTCCTTGTCTTTACGACTGTATGATCTAGCAACTGTGATTCTAGCTAAACCGCTTCCGCAACGGTAGGGAAAAGTACAGCCAACAAGCCACTTATATGTATGCGTGACCGTAAGTGAAACACACTATAAGCGGCATGGCCGAGTCCATAAATGCACATACAACATATCTAAGCACACGCACACAGCCCTTTAGCTGACCAGTAACCCACAAGCCTCAATACATCGAGTCAGCCACATAGATTCATACATTACAGGCCTTTCCTTCCCTCAACTATCCACAAATGCTGCATACATTGCAGGTTCCTCAGCTAAGTACACCTGTGAACTCAATGCACAGCGTTCTCTCATAGTTCAGCTCTCATCTGTACATGCTGAGTGCCCTACTGGCATACATAAGCCCCCAGTGCTGCCTACTTTTCTTTTGATTTTTGCTATCTGCACTGATTCCCCTAATCGGGTCTGTTCTGCTTTCTCTTTTTCCCCACGCTATTTTTGCCTTTGGTTATTTATAAAGTATCTTTATTGTGTGCAAAAGGTGCTTTTGTTATGCTTGCATAACATCACGCTCCAATCAAGAGGCATCATTTTATCATATCCCGTGTTCATCATTTGGTGGTCGAATCGTTTCCGCCCCGTGGTCTTGGGCTGGGCGCCCACTTCCTTCGCTTCGCGAAGCGGGCAGTTATTTTTTTCTTTACATTGCAAGCAATTACAACCATTAAACAAACTTAGTCAACATACATAGTCTATGCGCTGCTAATGTCGCAGCCTCTCAAGCATTTAACAAACTCACACCATCCATTTCAAATGAGATCTATCCTGTCACCACACGAGCCATCCAACCTGTAGGATTTCCCTTTCCTTTTCCCATTCTTACTTCCGTGGGTTTACGGGTAATGGGAATATCTGCGAAGATTCTTACCCATATTCAACCATTTCTCTAGAAATGTCTGCTTATAGCGCGACGCGCTGCCTCAATGGTTTAATATAGAATACGACCCGCTGAACAGCTTTTAATGCCATATTCTCCGAAACTAAGTCATGTACCGTCCGTTCTGCAACCTCTACATTTGCCCTTTTAGCATTTCCAAAACTTTGTACGTTTTGGATACAGCATCCGAATTGAGTCTCTTTTTGTTCTTTGAAACATGTTTGGAATACGGAATCCACACTTTGACACCCAGAATCCCATAACGAGTGAATGTTTCTGTCCTCGCGTAACTGATATAATCAGAAAAGACATGTAAGGATGTTGAACCAGATTTCATACATTCAGTTTAAGCTATTAAAGCGCCATTCAATCAACCTAGACGACAAATACAGATTCCCTTCACACATTCGCAGTTTTCAATCCATCAAGATATAGATGTACAAATTTATACAAATGATTTCTTTTTTTTTGGTCCCCAAAGTATCTCCTAAGCTATTGGAAAAGCACTTTAATAGGAAAAATCAGCTTTTACTGGCTTGATCAAGATATTAGTGCTTGTTTCACTAGATGAAAAAATTTACATTTCAGGCCACCAGGGTTTAATCCTCTTCCGGCAACGATAACTGCAGACTTTCTTAGTTTCCCTGAATCAGGCATTCGCTATGTACAAGCGTCAACGGGCATCTTTTCCTAAAGAAGAATAACTGTAACTATTGCATGTATCTTTTTTTTTAGGTTTCGTACATTCGCATTAGGCATCCCTATTAAACTTAGACTTAGACTTAGACTTAGACTAACAACGCGGATTCTTAGCTTTCTTACGTAAAGCATTCCCTATATACCTACGCAGTTTTCTCTTTGCAAACTTACCCCAGGCAGAGCGTCAGGCGACGTCTTTACCATAAAAAAAAGATAATAGAGAAGAAGAAAAAAACAAAAGATTGTTATCAGTTATGTTAACCGTAGTGGGGTCAGAATAAATTTAGTTCTTCATACGAGGAAAGTATTACACGGCCAGAGGCGTAATAAGTGCCCGACGGAAGTTTTCGGTTTCGGAGGCCTTTTCGTAATTTTCCTTCAGTAATCCTTTTCGTTTTTTTCTTTTTCTTATTGCCTTGCGGTCTGTGAGATAGGGTTAAAAGTCCGCCTGCGCCTAATGAGAAAAGGCAAGCAGAGCCCCGTTTCATCGGCTTGACGAGGGCAAAGCATAGGAAAGGCGGCAAATTTTGTTGCATTTTCTATGTATCATTTCCCTCCCGTAACTAGTGCAGGCTACATAAATGCTCTCTGAACCGGGCTAGATAGTCACCTATCACACGGCTCTCTAACTTGACGGATGAGAGGCCAGGTATAGGAAATTACCCCTCTTCCCTCCGGCTCTCAAAGCGTAACAAATACATAGGCTCCTTCCCTTTTACTTGGCATTCGCTAAATGTGTGCTTCCCGGTTCCGGCAAAGGTAGGCAGGTAGTATGGGCCCTCTGACCTCTCTTCGGGGCTTTCCTCCCAGAAGATCTCACCGTTGTTTCCTACATGGCTTGTCCAATTGTTGATCGAATGCCCTGTGTTGGGATGTCATTTAGTGTCTTGTCCCCAGTAACATAGGTAACCTGCTTTATCCTTTCCTTTTTGTGCAATGGGTGGGTTAAGGGAAGATTATTTAGCCCAATTGATCAAAACCCTCAGTAGGCATAAAGCAAGGTAGCGTGTGTTTGCGTTCCCCATTCGCAAAGCGTGTCAATGATTAACTATCGCTAGGTAGCCAGCCCCGAAAGGAACTTCGATTCGCTAAGCTTTGCCCTCATCTCAATACCAAAAGCAGGCTTGCTTTATGCTGTTAAGTTGCGTAGACTTTTTAGTTTACGCGTAAAGTTATTCAAACTTTAACCTCCTTGCCGCACATGCTTTGGTCCCCGTGTTCGTTACCGAGCAAGAGTAAGTGCAACGCCTTTATACAATACATAATCGAGCTTGTACAATGTTTTCATGCAGGAACTAGACCGGTCGCCCTCTCGATTAGCGTCATCAACGGTGTCGTCAACCGGGAAATAATGGTGGGCGTCATTAAACTGGAAAAAAGAATACATGAATAAATGTCCTTTTAGGGAAATGATGAATAATACACCTACCGAGACGAAGGTCAACTTTGCGATTTCTTCCTTCAGTTTTCCTTTTTTTTCCCTTGGTTTTCTCTCTCTCTTCTTTAGTTTTTTTGTTTTCTTCTTTAGAAAAAATCCTGGGAAAAATTGAATAGAAAAGATATCTAGAATCTACATCCTAATACAACGATTTTCCATAACAGTGGATGGAGTCAAGAGTTACTCTGTCTGGCTGTAAAAAAAGCCGTGTAAAGAACTTTCATTTACCAACGCAGACTAAATCAGGTGCTCTTCGAACCGTGCAAGATGGTTGCCCATCACACAGCTTTTTAACCCAAGTTACCTATATTGCATGCAGTAGATCCTGGCTTGGCTCGGGGACTTATAATCCAAGAAGCGCTTGATTCTTTGCAAGCCAAGCCTCTTACGCTGTGCACTTGCTTTTCTCTGCTAGCAATGATGCTGCTTGATTCTGACAGTTCTGACACCCTGCCTTTCGAAAACGTGAAGCTTTTTTACTTATGTGTTTTTGGTTGTGGGTCAGTAAAAAGAAAGAAAAAACACTTCAGTCAAAGCCTTCGGCCTTGGCTTACGTTATTTCATAGAGTTTAAAATGATTCTATCCAAATGAGGTGCCTGCTAATGACTAGCTTCACTTCAATCAGGCGGCTCAGGCATTAAAGTCTTGAGGTTTGTTTTTCCTTCCCTTGTTTCAATGATGACTTAATCTCTGCTCTGCCGAAGGGCAAACACAAAGCCAATCGGCATGTGTCAAAACGATTCATAGCTGTTCAGTTTCATCCAAACGATATCTCTGTACTGTTTGAGCGTGCAACGTCCCTATTGGGTGGGTGCGTTAATTTAGGCTCCTTTCTTTCCATCGCAGGGCTGCGTTTTTTTATTGTGGGATCCGCGATAGGTAGGCGGGTACTATGAGCCTTCTGCCCCACGCGTCTGCCCGCAGGTTAGATGCGTGGTTCACCGGTTTTACCGAATACTCTCACTTGTTGAAGCATAGTGCGCTTTAGGCCTAAGCCGCAGGGCTTCCTGAAGGGCTTGAGCCCTCCTTGTCTGGGTACATGCGCCAGCGATCAGCGCATGTACAGAGAAGGCGTGGTGTTGCTTTTCTTTTTGAAAAGCTAGGCTTGGTATCCCTCCCGCACCTCGCGTTCGTGGTATTTACACTCAACTGTGCTTCAGAGACACGGTCGAAGCCTAAGGATTGGTTAGGCTTAGTGTGCTCTTTTTACGACATGCTTTGGTTTTCTCTTTTTGTTTCCTGAGGTGCGTGCTTTCCGCTGTTGCTTGCGGTTTCCTAGCGTTAGAATAAGTTGTGTCTGTTTTGTTGTGGACATCTGCAATGCCTCGACCGACATGCAGCAGGCAGTTCATTCGGTGACTCCGCGGTCGCCCTCACTAAACCGACTTGAATCTGAATGGTAGTTTGGATTAAGTCTGACTGAAATCGGATTTACCTTTTATGCCGTATCCTATTATCGTACCTTCTATCTTGGCTTGATCTTAGTTGTTCTCGAGGCCTTTCATATAGAAGCAAACTCTCCAAATTTATGACCAACCTTTTCGTTTATAACCCTCAAACGAATAAAAGATCGCCCGTTATGAATTTCTGCATAGCAACCCTTAAATAACGGCGAAATGGAAAATCTACATAACCAGATTCTCCCCCTGATCTTTTTCGTCTTTTCTAACAGGCAAGCATCAACAAAAGGGCCTTTCCATACGAATCATGCCATAAACTAATTTCTGTGTTTCCTCACTATTGCTCAAAATCCACATTTAGTGGGCCTTCCCCAGGGTGACACTGAAGGTCTACCTCCTTTCATGCGCCCTTCGCCTCCTCCATAGGGATAATCAACCAGATTCGTGGCAACACCTCGAACAAGGGGGCCCGGGCCCACTCGTTTTTGAACTTCGACTCCCTTTGCACCCTGCGAAGACTTACTCCTTCTCTTTCTTTATGCAGGCCAAACTGTAGTTTGCTTCTTTATTCTAGAGGGATTTTTATGCACCTTCAATTATCAGTACATATGGTTCATTGGGGAAGACCCAATGATGGCATGCGGCCGAACGCCAGAGTGATTTGCAGGAACTGACTGCTAAGGGCCCGGGGGGCGGAGCTCTAATCCAAATGGTATAGCTATAGCTGTAGATTTTGATGGCGTTCATTTAATGTTCGCTTTCGTTTCTGTCAGCTTGTGCCCCCTCTACGAGTTCTTTCAGCTGCTGGATGAATATCTCCCGCGGCAAGCCCGTTCGGACTAAGGCTTCTTGAAGCAGTGCTTCTGCCTGCGTTTGTTGCCCAAAAACTTCTGGTAGTTGTGATTGGTTGGGGATATTTTCAAAAAGGAGCCCGTATAGGTAGGTTAAATGAGAGGAGTTTTGCTTTGCGAGATTTTTTGCAAATAATGTCGAAGAAAGAAGGCAGGAAGGAGCTGCGGGTCCTCAGCGTCTTCTTGGCGACGTTTCTGCAAACGTTTAAATTTTGAGTATAGCCTCTACTCTTTCTTCAAGCGGCGCTTCCTCTGGCACTCGCAAGATTCTTAGCTCCGCAGCACTAGCGGCTTCCTTCAAATCAAGGGCTAGGAGACTAAATATATGTAGCAATTTGGCCGTGGTTTGCTTGATGCCAGGGATGATCGAAGAAATCCAACTTTTTTGCTGGACAGTTAGGCTTAACTCTGGCTCAAGGGGTCGCCGGTTTTCCTCCTCGATCATCTCATCTCCCCCCTCGAAGTCTGCTGAGAAAATCCGCAACCGTAAGATTATGGTATTAAGCAAGGGAGTTAACGCTCCCGGCTGCATGGAGGCAATCGCTTCATATGCGATAGTTGCCTTGGGCAATTCCCCTGTCGAACAACCTCTTCTGATATTTTCGATATCTTTCCAGGCCTCTAGGAGATAAGATCGCGCATCTTCCTCCGGAACCTGGGCAAAGTTTTGAATCTGACGTTCTATAGGGGTGGGCCCGTGTTCATCTGTCAATCTATTACAAATTGACAGTGGCAATTGCCTCCCAGAAATCTCTCTATGATAGAGTTCCCTGAGAAGGGTCTTTCTCGTCTCCTCACAATAGGCGATTTGAGGCTCCCAGAAGGATAAAAAGGGAATTAACAAAAAAGAGGGGACTCCTAAAAAAAGAGAAATAATTCGCATTACAAGTTTTTTAATAACTTGATGGTGGAGATGACAAAAACGAACTACATTAGCATGACTCAATTGCGGCTACAGGGACTTACGTTTCAACCAATCGAAGAAGTCTTTAAGTAGAAGCATGGCTTTTAACAGTTCCTTTCACGGCCTCTTGCCCTCGATGACGTCCTTGTTACTTTCGTTGCCTTCCCTTTTAATACGAGGCATTAATGGAAGGCGCCTACTGTTGTTTCTGCCTCTGTTGCTAGTGCTGGTATTGCTGCGGTTTTCGCTACTTAAATATCTAGATGGCATTAGTCGCCACGCCACGGATTAGCCAAATTAAAATAGCGAAATTCTTAAGCCATTTCTATTAATTCGGAAACTACACATTTTTCCAAATCATCGTAACGTACTTCCACGTATCCACTTAAGGGAAAGTCTTTCCTTAATAGGTGACCTTTGAACCCATAATCCGTTAATATACAGCGTAACTCATGATAATGGCAAAAGCGCACTCCATACATGTCCCACACTTCTCACTCCCACCGACCAGCTAATGAAGATATACTGATTACTGAACTTACAAGAGTGATCTCGTTTACACTGATTTTGATACGAATGCATGATTTATATTAAGTAGTCGGTAATTAATAGATAACTCTGATTCTTTTTTTTTGGGAAGGGTAATCGACTCCGCAAATATCAATCAAAATACCGAAACGTGTATTAATATGGCATCTGAAGAATAATAATATTTCATATAGATAATCCGGAGTAACGTATAATATGCTTTCTTTCTTTGAGATTTCAAATCTATATATCCGTTTGGAAACCAATAGAACAATAGCGAATGATTCTGGCAGACTGCAGGTCATGATAAATTGAAAGGTGACTTTTTGTATTGGGTTTTTCATCTCTTGTATCCATAACCTTTTTTGATGGGCGAGGGAGGATTCGAACCCCCGACACCGTGGTTCGTAGCCACGTGCTCTAATCCCCTGAGCTACAAGCCCTGTTTCCACAGTTTATAATTGTTTTGTGTTCAGCCCTTTGAGGTGTTTGGATTTCCCGGGGATCTCAAATTTCCTATAAACAAAAAAACCCTAACTTTCGCTTTGACTATCGCCAAGTGGGCAGGTAACACAAGGTACGAGATTAAGAAGAGAAAACCCAAGTGCCATTACGCTCTGGTCTGGAGAAATGGAATTTAGCTTGTCTTTTGGAGTCCTGGCTTTATTGGTAATAATTATGATGTTGATGTTTTTTTGTTTCTTTTGCCGCTATCATGCCATGGCACGGTAGCTACCACTACCGAACTATGTAGAAAGCTCCCTTTTTCTTTAGCACTTAGGAGGCGGAGTAAAACCTATCCCGATCCTCCTTTTTGCTTTTCTTTCTTTAAAAAGTAAGAATCCTTTGTGCGTATTAATACTTCTTGCGGAGTCCACGCTTTCAGAGTCCATGTTGCCATCAGAGTCTATGCAGCCAAAAGATGTAGCCGTAATAAAGGGCGCTATGTTGATCATTTTACCAGTGTTCTGTTGGAATAACCGGGCGTATGGTTTCACAAAACGTTTGATCGATATTTCCTACCTGAGCGATTAGTGTGGACATTCTGGCGATATGTTCTTTTTATACCTTTAGTAAATCTTGAAAGGCTACTTTGACAAAGCAAAGAAAGTTGGAAAATGATGGGTCATATAACATTGAACTAATCATAGGATATTATAGGATATTGGCTTGAGGTTTTGACATTCATGGCAGTGGTCTACGTGCGTGTAGTTGATCTTTTAGAGAAACTAAAACAAGAAGCTAGTGACAAGAAACGTAGCAAAAGTGGCCATAATTAGTGGGACTTTTGTATTGGTCGTAGTCACCCGGACGTAGGTTTGGAAAATAAACTATTAACTAGGGGCCGACTTATTAATACATATGTAGGTTTGGAAAATTAACTGGTAACTGAGGAGGTAGCTGCAGAGATGACTAAGTTAAACACTGATGCCTACACGAAAGAAAACTACAAAAGAGAGACAAAAGAAAAGAATGGTTGCAAGAGTCTTTGGGAAATGGAATCCAGGATAGCGAATAATCTTACTTTACTAGCGGCCTCTAATTTGAGTCCCATCTTACCCAACTCTACATTTGGAGTTGGCATCATCTTTGCTAACTGCATAAGGTATAACGCACACTTAAGTGAACCTTGCGGTTCATTAGATGCAGGCAAGGAAACAAAACCTCTTTTGCATTGTTTTCACCCCGCCAGAAAAAAAGCATGTAATATGCCATATAGCTGATGTTAAAAGAAATGAAACCTAAAGCGAAATCTACGCGTAGAAAGTCATATGACATACGTGCGGAAAGGAAAGGGTCGGACTTTCCTTTCCTCGGTGTCGGCGCGACTAAGACAAAAAGCGAATAGTTAAGCTACTTGTTACTTCCTTCTTTTAGATTACTTACTATCTTTCCTAACGGGCAGGGCACAGCAGGGGTTATTTTTCATCTCTCAATCTTTGCTTTCCTTTTTAATTTTTTTTCTTTCTGGTTTTCTAATATTAATTTTCTATGAGCTTCGGCCCAAGGATCGTCAAGATCGCCGCCCTCCTGTTCGGAGTCACTAAGGGTTTGTTTTTTCAAAGCATACTTGTTTGCTTAGTTCTTGTTGCTCCTGTTCGGAGTCACTAAGGGTTTGTTTTTTCAAAGCATACTTGTTCGCTTAGTTCTTGTTGCTCCTGTTTGAGTTTACCTACACTTAAGGTTCTTTGCTCTTGTTCTGGTTCTTTATCCCCTACTTCTTTCTCTACCTGTAGTGCCAATTCGATTAGTTTTACTTCAGGGTCTCCCGGGTTAGACTTTGCCACCTTTTTAACATACTCTGCTTCATTGCGCGGAAGACAAAGTTGAGCCTTGGCTGCGTTGTCGAACCTCCCAAACCCCTTGAGATACCGTTGCCGAGACACGGTAGGTAGTCTATCATACACTTTCTTTAAAACATCTATCGAGTGTAAGCGAAAGCCTGCACGCTCGCTTAGCTGAGAAAGATCGCTCTCTGTTAGCAAGTGGTAACCCAAATTTCAAACCTTCCCCGTTGGCTTTATTGCAAGTACTGTACCAAATACAATACCGTAATAGCGTGGAAGCTAATCGACCTGCCTCTAAGGGCTCCTTTTCACTAAAAAAATGGACCTCTACTACGCGACTATGAAAAGCCTCTGAGTTGTACATAGGAGGGACATTATTTCCTAATAACATAATAGGCACATTATGATCTTTCGTAAAGATCTTTCCGTACTTCGTATCCAATGCCACCCCTTGACCGTCTAATATCATGTTTAATAAAGAGGCATCGGTTTCATAGCCATTAAACTCATCTATCACCCATACGCTATAATGTTTGTTACCACCTGTAAAATCATTCGGACGCCTAGGTACAAAGTAGACTAAAAGAAACTTACTTAGGCAATGAACCAACAGTGTCTTTTGTGTGCCGGGCAGTCCTAAGATCAATAATCGCGCATCATAATGCTAATTCGATTTCGGGTCTCTACACTGTTTGTTCTTTTTTTATATTTTTGCTGGATAGCTACTGTTATGTCAAAATCATAAACCAATTTGCCTTTTGTTATCATTTGCTCTAAACTTGTAATGCTATTTTCAGTCGATTTATTCATGATGCACATTGTTGTTTTTTTGTTTTTTTGTAGAGCAAAATAAGTGTTCTCCGTATTTCGAAACAACTTTTTAGTTGTTTCATAAGAGAGCGCCTCCTTATGTTTAACACAAATACCACAACGAGCCTGCTGTTCTTGCGTAGTAACGTATTAGCGACTTTATTATTATTATGCGTTCTATCTTTTGTTTGCTAACACATAATTGTGATGCTTTGTGTTCTTTCGCTGCATTGGTGCTGGGCAAAATGTTACATAGAAACGAGATTCCCTTTCTTTAACAAGAAAAAAGCAATCTATACAAAAGTGATTCTATTAAAGCAGTTATTTAATAACAATAAAACAATGATTATGTTCCCTACCTTTACACAAATGCGCATATCACAGGCCTAAAAAGCGCTAAGTAATGGTATAGTGAAATAATTGCATGAAATGCAAGGTTTGATGGCATTTCATTGACTCCTGTGATAGAATTATCATCTTTTGGTATGGTAAGAACGTTTCTTTTTTACTATCCTAACGTTGAGGCTGTAGGCTGGTTTATTGAACGCCTACCGAGCACTGTGTTTGATTACGCAACACTTAACTTGTGATTAGCAAGTCTGGCCAACTGCATACGTACGCATGCGCGCAGAGAAGACAGATTAACGTTTAGCATTGGCTAAATACGTTTAAACCATACGTTTTATGCCACTTTTTCCTAAATTAAAGGTTAATCATTCACCATGATAGATTGGTCAAAAGCGTGCACCGAAGCGAAGTTGACTTGAACCCAACTAGCTACCCAAGCCAGGGTTACTTTGCCTAGACAAGTGGAACTCTCTGTCTTTCACGATAATCATAGAAAGGTTGGTCTAAGATTGAATGCCAGGTGAGTCCCCAGGTTTGTTCCCCCTCCTTTTCCCTTGCTTCTTTTTTCTTTGCTTGTCCCTAGCATCTTTAGCCAGGGACTAAAGGTATGCACTTAGAAGCTACAATTGGACAGAATGGAGCATTTTCTTTGCTTCTTTTTTCTTTGTTTGGCCTTGGCTGTCTTGGAGTAAAGCTGTTTGGACTTCAGGGATCACAAGGTATGCACTAGGTTTGGCAATCAATGGTCGAAGATTGCATCCCAAGTAAGTACCCTTTCCTTATCCCTATTTAGCCACTGACTATGCAACACAACAAACCCTGTTTACGCATGTAATGTAGATAGGAGGTTTCTTAGATTAAGGAGCAACTGCACATGCATTTTCGTGGTAAGGGATTACGATCCAACTACTCAATACAACAACTTGTTGGATCGTGTCATTCGTCACCGTGATACAAGAATTTCATATCTCAACTGGGTCTGCATCTTCCTCGGTTTTCATAGCTTCGGTTTGTATATCTATAACGATACCATGAGCGCCTTGGGGCGTCCTCAAGATATGTTTTCGGATACCGCTATTCAACTGCAACCAATATTTGCCTAGTAAATCCAGAATACTTACGCTTTGGCTCCCGGATCGACTGCACCTAATGCGGCAGCAGGCACCAGCTTAGCCTGGGGTGGAAGCGACTTAGTAGCAGTGGCCGGCAAGGTGGCCTTAGCCTCGATTCCATTAGGCAGATTTTTTAGTGCACTACATCTACGCATTCACGATTCATGTTACTGCACTAATATTATTGAAAGGCATCTTATTTGCTTTGCACGCAGCTTTCGACTAATACTTGACAAAGCAAATCTCGGGTTTCGCTTTCCTTGCGACGGCCCCGAAAGGGGGGGCACCTGCTAGGTATCTGCTTGGGATCACGTATTCTTGGGGCTGTTCTAGATGTACAACTCCATTTCAATAGTTATATTCCATTTCAGCTGGAAGATGCAATCGGATGTATGGGGAAGTGTAAGTGAAAAGGGAGCAGTGAGTCACATTACTGGAGGAAACAAAGCACAAAGTTCAACGACAATCAATGGATGGCTGCAAGATGTGGGCACAGGCTTCTCAAGTTATTCAGTCATATGGTTCTTCATTATCTGCATATGGGCTTTTCTTTTCTTCTTAGGGGCTCATTTTGTCCGGGCCTTTAGTCTAATGTTTCTATTCAGTGGTTGCGGCTATTGATAATAACTTATTGAATCTATAGTTTGGGCTTATAACAAATTGAAAGTTGCTCTTGTCACCCAGAGCTCTAAGTATTATACATCCTTTTGTTTTCAAAAACAAGTCGTTTATACATATAGTTTCAATATCTCCACTTATGAATGCAGCTTTCTCCTTATCTGGCAAGCTGCTATGTAGCGGCCGGGGTTAGACATGTTAGCCCAGTGCCCAATGGAACCTACGGGGTCTGACATTGAGACAAGGGGTTTTAAAACAAGGACAGAAGTGAAGGCTGTAACTAGCGGCAATGCACAAGGCAAAGCGTCTTCTATGCCAGAAGATTCCACGTCTTTGACAATCTCCCATACACTTTCCTTAAGTGACTCTGGGTGTTCACGAGTTTCCGGGGCCGTAAAGCTAAAGTTTAGTCTTTTTTCTTTTGCTTCCGTAAAAATTGGCTTCAATTTCTCTAAAGAAGACCCCCATATCCGGACTTTCAGAATCCTCTTATCTTAATGTGGCAGCGGAAAAGAAAAAGGCCGAGAAGATACGACAAAGGCAGGGCTCTTATCTAAATACTATTGTTATATGGGCAATTCGTCATTCACGTTTCCGTTTAAAGCCAATTTTGTCCAATAAAGGCCGTAAGGCAAAGGACAAGTCTACAGTGTAATAGTAATGAGATAGATTACGTAAGGCTTTATTACAAAGTGCGCTCCGCTCCTTGTGTTTGTTTAACTGCGTGCGAAGTAATAAAGGTTTGTTTTTTGGCTCTTTTCTTTGTTCAAGGCCTTTTCTGCCTCTAAGCAAAAAAAAGGGAATTGCTTGTTGTTCAAAGTATTTACAGTCGGTTAAGTCTATGCTTTTGTTTTTGAGAATAGGCAGCAAAACAAAAGGAAAGCCTTTTTTGCCTTGCCTCATAAGCAAGCTCTTATCGCTCCGCTCGCGCAGTAGAGTGTGTGTTAAAAAAGAAATGAACATTAGCGTAGCGTCGAACCGAAAACGAAGAATCAACCAGCAACCATCTGCAGGTAACACCGGCGAGATCTTCGCTGCGCCGGTCACTCTTTTGGGCATGAAAGCGAGATGGATAAATCTATCCCCCTTTGTTCAATTAGCTTAAGTAGTAAGGGCAATTAGCTTAGTTGGTAGAGTGCCTCGTTTACACCGAGATAGTCAGCGGTTCAAGTCCGTTATTGCCCAGCCTTAGTTTCTATCAATTTGAAATGGAATGATCAATTAGCTTAACCCTTTTAGTTGGGAGGATTCATTAAGCCCCCATCCCTGCCCTATTTGTTCTCTGAAGACGTGCAATTTGACCTGTAAGCTTGGCATGCTTTTTTGTTAATTCTCGATGGCTTATGATCCTGTCGGGAAAGGGATGGATGTCTGAGCGGTTTAAAGAGTCGGTCTTGAAAACCGAAGTATAAAATACCGGGGGTTCAAATCCCTCTCCATCCGTATTTATTGAAATTATACAATCATTAGGCTTCTAGTAAGAAATCGAATAGACAAAAGCCTGACAAAGCAATGCCGCGTGAAGGCAGAAGGCCTACGGGTCGTAAACTCAAAAAACAAGCAATGACGGTATCTAAGAAATAAACATCGGCTAACTCTGTGCCAGCAGCCGCGGTAAGACAGGGGATGCAAGCGTTATCCGGAATGATTGGGCGTAAAGCGTCTGTAGGTGGCTCCTTAAGTTAAGTCTGCTGTCAAATCCCTTAACCCCGGACAGGCAGTGAAGCATGTAGTTTAGATGCTGGCGCGAAGAATCTTACTAGGGCTTGACATGCTGTGAATCCTTTTGAATAGAGAAGAGCGCCTTTGAAAACGCAGACACAGGTAATGCATGGCCGTCGTCAGCTCATGCTGTAAGGTGTTGGGTTAAGTCCTAAGCGCAACCCTCGTGTTTAGTTGCCACTATTGAGTCAAGTTTGGAACCCAGCAACAGACTGCCGGTAACAAGTCAGAAGAAGGTAGGGATGATGTCAAGTCAGCATGCCCCTGTAGCCCTAGGCAACACATATGCTACAATAGCCAAAACAGAGAGCCGCGACCCCGCAAAAGCAAGCTAATTTTAGAAACTTGATTTCAGTTCCATCGATCTCGATATCCTTTTTAATAAAAATCTAAACCATCGTTAACTCTTTCCAAACTCTTATTGGCCGGGCGTATTCGAATCGATTTCCTTAAGGCCATCCTTCTGCCGCTGCTTACTGCGCAATCAGCGAAACTATACCCTACCACTTCACTAAACCAAGCGCATGGCGCAGGAGGCATGACCCGGGGAAGAGCTCTATGATACATTCAGGTCGAACCCCGTGTTTAATAGAAAAAAGCAGAAAAGAGGTAGCCGGATCCACGTAAGCCCTAAGTAGCCTTAGACACCACCAACATGCAGATATTAACACTTCAATACCCAGACGTCATCCATGAAATACTACTTAATTTCACTATACAGAGGAAAGGAAAGGGTCGCCCGGTAAATGAGAAAGGTGATCCCGACTTGTAGGTCATTTCATTTTTGTTAACCCTTAAGAGCACGCTAGGCTTGCCCCTGGAAATCCATAGAATTGAATCGGACTTGGAAGCAGGTTAATTGATTGAAGTAGACTAAACCAAATTATCTTTCTCTCACGCATTCATGGCAAGGAAGGGGAGGGATTCGAACCCTCGGTAAACAGGAGTCTACATAGCATTTCCAGTGCTACACTTTAAACCACTCAGCCACCCTTCCTTAGACCCTTCTCATTTCTTTTTCATTTCGAACCCTTAACCAAAGGTTTTGGAGACCATTGTTCTACTATTGGAACTATTCTCCCAAAATCGAATAATTACTTACGAGCCCTGCTTTGCTGGGCATAGCGAACGTCAAGCAAGGAGATGGGGTAGCGCTTCTTTGCTTTATTCGGAGGTAGCGCGTAATATAAGCGCCGCGTAGGGTGTAAGAATTTTGGGAATGGTTGAATTTTGTTCGCCTCTTCAGCAAAGCACGTACTGTAACAGAAAGAAAAAGACTGCCTTCTTTCTCTTCCATTTGAGCTAGCATACATAGGACTTTGATACTTTGATTGGCCTTTAGCATCCCATCTATCAAGCTGTTTTACGTAATTATGTTTGGCTCGCAGCCTATACTCAGCCTTTCTTTAAGTACCTGCAGAGCCACATCAGTTTTTCTTTTCTTGCCTGGTTGTGTTGCTTTGATAGTAGTAATAGTCATATATTTTACACCGTTCTGTAAGTTGAATTACCACGGTCGCGCATATGCTTATTTCAGTCGGTGAAATTGATTGGTTCGATTCGTTTTGCCTTCTTTTCCACCTATTGAATAGTAAATAAGCAGCGCAACCTGCTATGAATAGAGACAGGATTAAGAGTAACTCATCTAATAAGTACCATGGGTATGTCGCGATTTCCTTGCTGATCTCAATTGAATCTGATGTCGTTGCGGTTGTTGGGCTCAAGTCTACACTATCTGGGGCTGGCTTTGTCGAGCCATTAGGTTTCGAATCCACAGGGTCTACTTTGTCAGGTGTTGTATCTACAATGGGAAGCACGGGAACTGGTTTATTTAAGTCATCATCCTTGTATTCTTGCGTGCGTTAAAATACTATAAAACATCAACTTCTCCTTTAAAGAGAAGGCCCTAGTCCATAAAAGTTTACATTTTTTATCTTCTTCAATTGTATATAAAGTCTTTTCTACTGAATGAACCTCTGAGGTTACCTAATAGTTATCGATAGCACCTTTTAATAAAGCATACACACTAGTTTCTTGAGTAAAAGATCAATTTATTTCAACAACCCCATTAATCGAGCTTGATGCACAGAATTACCATCACTTTGTTTTGAGAGTAAATCTAAGTGCAAACTGCACCGTTTTCTTACATCACGAAGTAACCGGGACAATAACATTTTATTCAATTTCATATGGGTGATTGTAAACCTTAGTTTCAAACACCTATTATCGGGTCAACAAGCTATATAAATTCGAATATTCGGTTAACAATTTACCTAGTCTACTCCTTTTAGCAACAGAGGCTTCTAAGTAATGAACCCAATTTTTATCATAGTTGTAGGTTAAATTATTCGTTTTTAGCATATCTTCTAAGAAACTGAAAAGGGGCGCTGTAGTCGGGGATGCTCATGGGTAAGGTAATCGAGTTTTTGTGGTTTGCATGCAGCCCTAAATCAAGCAATCTACGTAGTTACTTATAAAAACATTAGTATTATGGGAACCCATATATTGTTTTCATCAATCACGAGGTTAAGAAACCACGATTAAGGAGCAACTGCAGCTCTTTTTAAAGAAGATGGCTTGCGACTCTTTTTAAAGCAAGGGTAAATCTTGTCTTGAAAGGCTACTTCCAAGATAAAGTTGGAAAATGAGGGATCGTATAACAAAGAATTAATCATTTTTTCTTCGACAAAAGCACTTTTTCTTTTCCATTCGCCTCACAAGCGGGCTCTTATCGCCCCGCTTGCGTAGTGAACGGAAGAGTGTATGTTAGGAAAACATTAGCCGCCCGCGTTAGAAGTAAAAAAAAACACAGCCCTGCCCTGTAGGCTCTAAAAGAAAGCTAAGCTCTTGTTATGAACTTTAGAGCTGGTGCCCTCTTGCATAGGCATAGGCGTTGAGTACTTGTCAGGTCAAGGGCTTTATCTTCCCTTTTCGTGGCTAGCAATCAAATCGTAAAAAGAAAGGTAAGCTACGCTTTGGCTTTCGGAAAGGTTATGGATACAAAAGATGAAAAACCCGCAGTCTAGTCTCGGATGATTCTTCCCTTTCTGAAGTAAGTTTTAAAGAATGCCCTAACCAGATCGATTTATCTATTTCACGTAATTCGGTTGGTTACGTGTTTTTCATAGCACCTTTTATGTCGTGCTACATAGGGATGGATTACCTAAAATCAGTTGAATTCTTAAATTATGAAAGGAACTTTCACACGACAGCGTTGAATGGAGCGAATCATCCACCTGAGAAGAATAAGATGTGGTTTTTAAAGAATGCTTTGATACTAGTGTATCCTTTCTATACTCCAGTGTTTTTGGAGCATCCTAATGGTTACACAGAATGGTTAAAACCTTAAATACTTTGGGATTGCTAGAGATGAATACTTCCCATACGTGTCCTCTAGGAGAGATTAGTTTCTTATGAGTGCCTAAAGAATAGACAATCAACACTTTCTCTTTTAACGAAAGGAGTCCCAAACGCTACAACGCTTTCCCTTGCTATACCGTCGCCGTTGCTGTTTTCGTAATGTTTTGCGGATAAAAAAGCACTGAGGTAAAGTAATAGACAAAGAAGCACTATAGTAGGTGGAAGGGGCTTAGTTTAAAAAGCAAGCCAGTTAGTCTAGTATCAAGAGTGGATACCTCTTCTTTTTTCCTTCCATTGTCTAGACTACTATTACCTATATTATTTGGAAGTTGAGTCTAAAAAACAAACCCTTGCTTGATTTTCCGAACCCCACTATAATTCTCCGAAACCTTACCTCCTAGATGAAATAAATAAACACTGTCTTCTTTAATTCCCTTCCCGAGAGGTTGGGTCTTCCCCGACCCCCCTTTATAAAAGGAGAATCGGGTGGGTGACTGGGTTGATATCCTGCATGCGTGCTACTTGAAAAATAGATACCCAGAGGCACTTACGTGGGCCCTTGGCCGTAAGGCCGAGGATAATGGCCTGGTGTGGTGCTATTGCGTGTCTATTTATTAGTTGGCTATAATCATACCGTTTAGACAATCGTACATTAATATTTAATCCTAAAAACCTAGTCGCCTAAACCAATTATCATAACATCTCGGATTTTCATGGACTTTTTTCAAAGTCAGAGGCAGGTTAAGTCGATATTAATTGTAAGTAACAAGGCTACGTATGACAATCGAGACCGCTTGATTGGTCCTATTTGCCAATCAAGCCTCGCATGCACTCACTTAGTCGGCTTAGAATCCTAATCTCATCTCGGGTCCATCCTTCACCTGCAAATGCTGCCCATGAGGATAATGACCCTAAAGCAAAAGTGTGCCGGTATTTTTGTTTTGAAAAAGAAGTTGGTTTTTTTGCTTTGCCTTTTATCCGAGCTGCGTAAGAAGAGCCCGAAGCCAATTGCAGGGAACAGTGAAGCGGGTCTTTTTGTCTAGGTGCGGGTAGTCCGCATTCTTACAGACATGTCTATTTCACTAAGTCTTTCTCTGAGACAGCGCTTAGATCGTTATGCCTTTCGTGTGGGTTGGAACTTAACTTACCCAACGATAATTTCAAGTTTTCACTGTCAGATATTAACGACTTCCCTTCTGAGATGTCTACTGACCACTCTTTAAGTCTTTCATGGCACTGCTTAGCGACCTTTGCGTTACCTATTACTAGGTCATCGCTGGGGGTTGCATAGTCGGTATCACGGATCATGTTAAGGTGTTTGTTTTTTTGCCTTAACAAATCTATTGACTCCATTACCTGAGAGGGCCAATAGTGGGCTTATAGTTTAATTGGTTGAAACGTACCGCTCATAACGGTAATATTGTAGGTTCAAGTCCTACTAAGCCTATTTACTTGCCATATTTAACTTGCCAGTCTTTTGCTTTGCTGCGCCCAGCAAAGGTTTAACTTGCCTGTTCTCTGAGCTTTGCTTCTTTCCCTTGGTTATCACTGTATGGAGTATAGCCAAGCGGTAAGGCATCGGTTTTTGGTACCGACACGCAAAGGTTCGAATCCTTTTACTCCAGGATACCAAGGCTAATTTGGTTTTTCTTTTTACTTCCTGTTTTTTTTGATAAGACTAAGCGTCTGGCTGATTTCTTTTAGCTTTTAAACTAAAACTTGAAGAATCATAGATACCTAATCTTGTGTTGTGTAAAATAGATACCGCTTAGGTGTAGATCTTTTTTAATAAAAAACCAAAAGAAAAAGCGTAGTTTCATTTACCTGCCCTTGAATCTGCTTAGGTTACGGCTAGACAAATAGAAGCGGGGAAAAGGACAATAACGCTTCAGCCGCTTTTACCCATATAGTACGTTGTTTACCTTTTAATCTTAATCCAGGCCTTGCGAACGAGGAACGTCGCTTGCCGCTAGCTTTTCTTTATATAGTACGTCGTTTACATTTTAATTTTCATTTAGGCCTTGCAAACGGTCTTCACTTAACGACGGGTTGTTTGCAGTTGGTCGGTCTACACTCGGAGGTGTAGTCTGCCGGGGATTTTATTACTGTTTATTACTTATTTGGTGCTTGCAGTAGTGTGCTTTTGATTCTTGGTAGATTTTTTTTAACTAAAGAACGCAACGCGAGGGTGAACAAACAAACAAATGTCGTGTATTCTTTAGCTACTGGTGACAATTGAAAAATCTAACACATGCTATTGCTGAAGGGAAAAGCAAAGAAAAAACAATAAAAGCTAGGAAGAAATAACTCGACTTAGTCTCATGCTTCTGCAATAGTACCTATTATGATCAGTTACATTATTGCCGTCTATAACAGAATAGAATGGGCAGGAGCATTTGTCTATTTATGTAACCGATCGTATGGAGAGGGAGATGGGTAGGTACCGGCCGGTGTGACGCATTTAAGCCTTATGGTTCACTGTGTTACCTGTAAGGCGGTCAAAAGACAGATAACGCCGAAGAATCCCCGCATAACCAAGAAGCAAGACCCAAGAGGCGCCACCCCCTCTTTCGAAAGGGGGGACGGATTATAAGAATGGATCTCATCCTTGGCCTTAAGAAAAACTTAAGATTAGACCATAATACAATGTTTGACATGTAAAATGATCTCAGGTGCCGATCCTGGCGTAGGTTGAAAGCCCTTCCACTGTAACCAAATCTATTTTTAATTGGTTACAGTGGCTGGTGTATGCAAAAAAGAGCAAGCGTTGTTTGCAACGCACATGGCTAGGCATGTGTATGCCCTTTATTGTGCTAAAGGGCCTTTGTACACAGCGACATACCTTAAAATATGCCATGCTGCTTACAATTGTACCAGGCCTTAGCATACATAAAGCTGATTAGCTATAAACTTTAACATGCCATGTGTCTCTCTTTCTTGCTTGCGTGCTAGGGGATTTCTTAGATTAGTTTTTCTCTGTTATCGTTTTGCGATGATGGGCAAGGTTCCTGTCAATTCTTGGTTCGGATATACGGGCTTTCTCTACAAAATTCTGTCCGTCTTTGACGTATCATCGATTACCGACGAGGCACCTGGGGTTACGATTCTAGTTACTCTGTTTGGGCTTTGGCTAGGCTGGCTGAACCCCCTAATCGCTCAAGACTTCGATCAATGAACAGATTGTCTTGCCGTTTACTGGGGAAATGGTGGCTGGCTAGGGTTAGGGGGAAAAAGAACCTGAACCACAAGGAACCAGCCCTTACTCATCATGGGGGCTACGGGACGGTCCCGTGGACCTCTTGCCTAACCCTCTAACGAGGAGGCCCGCCCTTTGCCAGCCTCTCCAAGAAGGTTATCCCTTACGGGAATCGAACCCGTTTCTTCGACATGAAAAGACGATGTCCTAACCACTAGACGAAAGGGACTTGGCAGGAATGAAATTGCTTGACTTGGCTTTATCATTTTATAACCGAAACCAGACGTGCTTAAACTAACTCTACACCCAGCCAAATGCTTATGGCAAAAGGTTGAAGACCTACGGTCTGTAGTATCTCCTCTCAATCCCTTTGGGTTAACCATTTTCGTATATGAGAGACATAGCCTTTACAATACAACTCCATATACGAAATTTCCGGTTTCAAAATGCCTAGATGACTCGACTCAAAGGGCCATGTCTTCAATTTAAAGTTACAATGCTTGTTTGATTCGTGGACAGAGTTATGCCATAAGAAGCCGCCTTAGCGCAAAGAAAGATCGTGAAAAAAAGACAAAATGCCCAGTTAGGCAATAATCGAGGTGACAGGATTCGAACCTATGGCCCTCTGTACCCAAAACAGATGCGCTACCAGACTGCGCTACACCTCGTGGGCCATCCCCAGTAATGGTTGAGAGTTGGCTATAGCAATCAATTAGCGCTTGGTACCTGATCTTTTCTCACTCAATCTCAGGGACGAAGGGGGCAGCCTTTCCTTTGGCTGCCGGCTACTAGAAAGAAAGTCTTATGTCTTTGTTGCATGGCTGCTTAAATAAAGCAAAGGGTCTTCGCTTCAAATAGTTAACGTCTTACAGGTCATGAGGCGGTTCCCCTTAAAAGGAAAGTATTTGAATGTATATGGGACTAAACTAAATTCCTTGCATCTCCCTTCGGTAGCTCAGCAGCTGTTAACTGATTGGCCTACGGTTTCAATCTTACCTGCCTTGGCATAGAGGAAGCTTTAAAAGACCCCGCCGTATCCTCTATAATTCCTGTTTCTAAAGGTGCTGATAGCTTGGAAGGCGCGTCTGATTGTTTGCTTTGACGTTTTTTCTTCACTTTACCCTTTCATGAATACATTTTATGCATAACCTTTTTGTTTTTTTTCTTTGCTTTCAAAGCTCACTTGGTGAAAAAGGTAAACACGACAGACTTAAAATCTGTTCCGTTTCAAGGGTTATCGGTTCGAGTCCGATAGTGAGCATACCTGTTAACCTCGGTGGAATTGGTAAACGCGACATACTTTTTTTGAATCTGCTCTAGGTTATCGGTTCGAATCTGATAGCAGGTACAGACGTGTTTGAATTGATTTTAAGCCTCTAAAGCTGAAGGGGCGGGGAGCTAGCCCCGAGGGCGGGTATAACTCAATGGGTCAGAGTGTCAGATTGTGAATTTGAAAACACGGGTTCGAATCCCGTTACTCGCCAAAGACACGTCGTCCCAAGCAAAACAAAAGTAAATGGCGATTTTGAGTCGCGTGTGAATTCGTGCAACTCGATGATATGAAGCACGTCTGTTTAGGGTCGATTCGGAGAGAATCTGTTCCGTCGTCGCACCAATTCAATTGTTCCTGGCCTACTTTGTAAGTGAGGTTACAGACGGCAGGTCATATGGTTTACCTCGTGAGGTTATGGATGACAAGCCATGAAAAGTTTTGGTCCATTTTTGTAAATTGCATGCCTAGGAAATGTGTTTCTTTCCTTTCAAGATCCCCCTTTAGCTGCTGATCCGATCTCAAGCCCCAACTACATTTTCCGATCCAGTAATATGTATGGGTTTATGTATTAAAAGAAACTAACCCTAATCTTGGCTCAAAAAGTCGAAGCGGGAAGTGGCCAAATAAAAGAAGCGTTTGATTTCAGTAAATCCGCAGCCCGGAAGAGAGATTTGAATTGTATTTCCCTTCTCTTAATTTAATGCCAAAGTATACTTCGTATTCAGGAGAGGAAAGCAGAGTGCAACAAGTTTAATAGCGCTCGACCTTTCATGCGATTAGGAAATTCCACGGCAATGGTCCCGCGAATTCAAAAAGTTACCACCAAAATGGCCAGCCCAATTGCGAATTCCACAGCTGCCACTGTTAACACTAGTGAAGCGAGTGATTAACCCATCATATCATCTGAATAGACGGGAAATACCGGAAAGTTCAAATTGACAGCCAATAGCATTGACTCAATTAGCGTCAGCATAATAGTAATATTTCTTCTGTTCAAAAGAATTCCCCGAATACCTGAAAGAGAGAGAATCATGGAAAATGTTAAATATTTAACCAGATCCGTAATAAAATAAGAAGTATTTTTTTGTATTAGTTCTTCTCTTAATAATCATGGCTGTTTTCTTTCAATTTAAGCGAAGTGAAGGAAAGGCAAGTAACCCCATATACCACTATAGCGAAAAGTGACCAAAGCATGATGCAGGTTCAGTTAGAAGAAAAAACCCGCTAGCCCTAAACAAGGGCAGGCAAAGCATTCCCGTAGGTATATGATTTAATGTGTACTTTTCGCATCCTACAGGACTTGAACCTGTGACCTTCAACTTAGAAGGTTGTTGCTCTATCCGACTGAGCTAAGGATGCTGCGCATTACAAACACCTCCAGTAGCCTTACCTTAGTAATTACTACAGAAGAAGAGTCTTCTTTTTGAAATGAACCAGCTATTACTATACTAACATTTAAGATTTATTCATCTAGCCAAAGGTAGAACTAGATTAGAAGAAGAAAAAAAGAAAAACTGTTTGTTTTTTCTATGTTTTTTGTTCATTGCCATAATAGAAAAGAAAAGAGGCAATCTTAGACCATTGATTGCCAAAGACAGCATGTGCCTACAAGATGAAGCGTGAGGAGACACAAACTGGTGGCAAATGCTAGGGTGGAGTTAGTTAAAGTAGCTTTGGCGGCAGCTCCTATTAAGGCAGCAGCTCCATGCCAACTTTGGCTAGCAACAGAGCATCCTTTTTGCATGTCCAAGTCCCTAATAAAATAAATAGGTAGCTGGAGGGAACCTACATACACCCATTGCATTCTAAGGTAGGGTCCCCTGCTATGTACTGTCATGTCACAGTGGGTTCACTTTGCCCTTTTCCACTGCCGAGGTGAAGGGAAAGGAAGGAAGGCAGACCCTCGACCAAACCACACTTTTGTAAGAAAAACTGGGGATGGAGTCAAACCATCATTCCAGGACTGTAAGTCCAACGCATTACTATTATGTTACCTTGTTAAGAGGTAACCTCAATAAAGGCCACGCTACCTAAAAAGAAGGAAAAAAACAACCAAACTACAAAGGCAAGAGTGCGTAATAGCTCACTGATCTGATCAAGCGCGCTTGCGCTGAAGATGAGCGGGACTAAGCGGTCTGTCGAAGCTGTGGCGCAAGAGCAGTAAGGGAAAATACAAATAGAAGCGCCAGTGCAAGCAGGTGTAGACAAAGCTACAACGAGAATCCACGAGAATCTTTGTCTTACCTTTCGACAACGCCATTTTTTATTTAATTTAATCTATTCGCTTTAAAGTTCATTTTAACGAAAACGAGCGAAAATAAATAAACGAATATTTCCAACGCAAAAGCAACGAAAGCTCATAAAGAAACCTTAAATTATTGGCTTACCTAAAGAAGTACTGCAGCCTGTTTAGTTTTTCTCTTTCTCATAACCAATGTTTTTATTATGATTTCATTGAATTTTTTGTTATTTTGGTATATTCACACGGGAATGGAAGAGACCTTGGCAGATCATGTTCACCACGAAGTCATATGAAATTGGATTTTAATTCTCCTTAGAATCTTCCTATTAGTTGCCATCAAAGACTTTTGCTTGTTTTTTGTTCTCTATAATTGAGCGGAAAAGAAAAAACAAATTAAATTATGACACGATCTATACGTATGGAACACTAGATTATTTTTACCCATATTATTTAGAGGTCGAGCATGATAAACTCAATGTTGTGGTATTTTCTGAACCTCACCATAATTATCTGAAACATCCCTATAGGGATGAAATAAATAAACACTGTCTTCTTTAATTCCTGAGAGGTTGGGTCTTCCCCGACCCAATGCGAAACAAAATCTACAGCTGTACCAATAGGGTTATGTCCAAGCACTCGAAGCTAAGCTCCGCGGCCAGGTAGCCGAGTCTACAAAAGAGTCTGCATTCGCCGAGTGAACCAATGATTCATGGAAAAGATTATGATTTTGATAGTGAACTTGAAACAACATTTTCATGAAAGGCAAAGGTAGAGGAAGAGAATAAATGCTTTCAAATCACGTTCTCTTTTAAGCATCATTTTAATCCTAAGCGGCCTCGTGTGATGATTGCATTTCCAGCTTAAGTCTTTTGTGCCTCTAGCAAGGTTATGTGCTTGCTTTTGCAGAAAGATAGAGTTTGCATGCCTATCTTACCTTTCACATTGGATGTCTGACGATAACTAAGACATAACGTATAATAACATAACCACTAACGTATTAAATGAGTTAGCTAAGGTGCAAAGATGTAGTCGTTAAACGCGTCATGTCAGCCAAGGTAAAGGGGCAAGCAACCCTGAGGAGAACTATTATGTGCTTGCTCTTTTATGTTTGTATAACATTCCCTGCTTCAAATAAATCAATGTCAGATGCCTGCTGCTGTACTTGTAATTCATAGAAAGCGTCGTGCTCTTTATACATTGCCAATAGGCTTCTATTTCCCTTGAAAGAGTTAGCTTCTTTGTTTGCTTTAATGTAAATTTTATAACTTAGCTAACAGCTAAGGGCCGCGGCTCCCGCAGCTAGGACCGCTAAAGCAATTGTTTTAACTTCCGGATGCTTGTAAATCCAATGCATCATTTTTTCTTTTCTTCGTTCAATTTGATATTTTATCTAAAGCTTCATAAGACACGATAACGCCAATTAAA
Organism: Adiantum capillus-veneris; assembly: GCF_014529385.1. Classification (NCBI taxonomy): domain Eukaryota; kingdom Viridiplantae; phylum Streptophyta; class Polypodiopsida; order Polypodiales; family Pteridaceae; genus Adiantum; species Adiantum capillus-veneris. The sequence continues at coordinate 179,874 of NW_028221436.1, forward strand.
CAGAGCCACATGCAAAGGAATGGATGAAAACAGTTATAACAGCACTGTGCTAGCAAGAAACTAAGCTCGTTTCAAAGAATTAAAACGTAACAACCTTAACGAAAAGCCGCCTTGGAGTGTAAGGTATCCAGTCTGCCATCTATTTGCATGACTTTGCTAACTTCAATGAACGGGGGCAAACAACGGGGATAGGGATGATTTATTAAAAATGCCCTGCCCTCATAATGGTATGGTAAACAGCCAATTCTTGCTTGCTTGCTTGCACCCTGACGCAAACTTAAGGTAAACTTAAACTGTGCGTGTTAAACCTTTTTTTAATCCTTTTTATCGCCAACCTGAAAGCTAGCTTACTTGATGACTTTCGAATTCAAGGAACAAATAGCGTAATTAGAATTGAAACAGCGGTATACTTGCTAGCACTTTCGTTTCATACACCTATATGATAGTGAAAACTGCTAGAGACAGATGACGACGACGTATAGTTTTCTTTACTTATCACTATACTTTTATAAATAAAGGTAGTGCTTAAGCGTTTAATTATTGTCTCTATTGACAATCTACACCTATCAGTTAACTCTATATGTGATAGGGTCACTAGAATGTAGTAACAAAGACTGCTTTTACTTGCTTGCTTTGGGACTACTAATGCAAACGATACTAGGATAAAGAAAAAAACCAAGTGGCATGGGACGCCGATACTAGAATTAGCATGAACGCGTGGCTATGTCGATCATAAATAGGGGTGGCGTGGCACGCTATGAACATTCGAGTATTGGCTCTTTTCTTCTATTAGGGTTCAAAGTTTTCCCTGTTAGCATTATATTAGCTAGGTTTGTTTTAAAAGTCAGAGTTGATGATATCGATGGAAAGGAAGCCTGACTACCTTTGCCCTCCAAGTAGAGCATGTAGCTTGCTTCCATTAACAATATTTACTAATAAGTAAAGTAAAAGACGTAGATAACAACAATAGTGGATCTAGTAATAGTGAAAGCAAAAGTGGCATTAGTGCGAATAAAGTAATGAATTAGTTGAATTAATTTTGCCGTTCGTGAAGTAACCAGTTGGCTCCCTGGGAGTGTCAATTAGTCGTTAACTCGCCGTATCGTCAAGGTAGAAAAATTGGTTTATTTGGAGTTAAGAAGACGGTTCTTATCATGGAATCGATCAATAATATTGCGAAAGCTCATGGCATAAAGGTGTATCTATATCTGGTGGGGTAGGAAAATGTACACGTAAAAGTAATGACCTCTACATGGCATGGAAACAAGGGAATCAAAAGTTATTAATGTTGGAATCGTTATTTAAGAAGCTATAGATGCTTTTATTGATAGTGGTATACGCGTTATGAGAGATATTAATAACAGGCCAGGCTCTATAAGTCATTTTCTTAGGGCAAGCAAGAAGGGACAGATGATTTTGAATTGAAAGGGTCGATTGCAACGGTCGTTTCGTTATTGTCGTAGGTTCATTTCTTTTATTACATAAATGTGGATTGATAAATGTCAATTAAACTAAGCCTTTCGCCATTCGTAACTTGATTGAATGACACTGTAATAGCTCGTAATTGTAGAGCTGCTAAGAGCATAATACGAAAGAGAGACCCCATCATATGGTATGGAAAGTTCGAAGTTATGCAAAATCATCCCATACTGTACCTACTTCGCATAGGTTGAGTATACAGGCTTTTGTTTCAGCCCATCTTAATAGAAGGACGCGCCATTTGTTTGCATCCATTGGTTCGTGGGAGGCGCAGATCTTTAGGAGATTAGATGGCCTGTCTGCCTTTCTCTTTTGAAGCTTAGATTGAAGCTTGTTTCTTGATGTGAGGTAAGGTTTTTGCATAACAATTTATTATCCCTTGCCCGCGTAGGGCGATTCTGTATCTGTACTGAGTTAAGACATGCTTCTTAGTCTTTATAGACTATACTAACAATTAAAAATAAGCAAGGCAACTGCTGTTTCGCCTCTTGCTTGCAGCAGTTCGACTTGGGATTAGCGCAGCGGTTCGGTTTCCTTGCGCATTCGTTGAAATGGCTGGATCTTGGTCTATCAAACCATAAGTAGCAGATTGACTACTTTGGCCTTGCTGTCCTCGGAATCAGGATTAAGGCTACCTAGCATGCATCTAGGGCTGCTTGCGGCTCTTAGATTTAAGACAAAAATGAATCCTGAGCCAATTGAGTCTCCAATTTTCAGTTCACCAATACAATAAAGACGCAGCCACAGGTTGAGTGTTGCGCGATTGTAAATCGAACACTCATTAAGATTTTGTACGGTGTTCGGTAGGTTCAATTCCTACAGCATCGAAAAGAATGCATTGGATGGATGCTGGGCATTGAGAAAAAAGGACGCTTCCAAAGGCGAAAGGCCATGGGGAGATACCGTCTGTGATCCATGGGTTTCCAATCGGGAAACCGTATCCAAGCTTGCCGGGCATGCCGTGTGCTGCGGCTCTGCCTCGGACTTGAGAGACTTAGCGAACTGAAACATCATTGTAGCTAAAGGAAAGGAAATCAACTGAGACTCCGTTAGTAGCAGCGAGCGAAAGCGGATTAGGCAAAGAAAGGGGAAGGGGCCCCGAGAAAGGGACCTCCGCTTTCCCTGGCCCTGTGCAGGGGAGAACTTGTAGTAGGGGGAAGGCGAAGACACCCGGTGTCTTCGCCCCTTCCTCAAGGAATTATGAAAAGGTTGGAAGATCTGGCCAAAGAAGGTGATAGCCCGTAAATCTTTCCTAACAAGTTTGATTCCTATTGCAAAACGCGAATACCGTGTTTGAATAATGATCGCTTTGTAGTGACTAAGGGGGACCACCCTCGCGGCCTAAGTATTCCTCAATGACAATAGCGTACCACAAGTACCGTGAGGGAAGGTGAAAAGACCCCGCCGTATGCGGGAGTGCATAGAAAACCTGAAATCGATGCAAACTATCAGTCGGAAGAGCAAAGCGTTGAAAACAAAAGCAAAGCCACTAATGTTTATGGAACGCATACGCGAAGCTAAGAAAGCGCTGTAGCCAGGCAAAGCCACTAATGTTTGCCTTGAGCGAACCCTTGAGCGAAGCTTCGCGTTGTCGGCTCTTGCTTGGCGCACTTTCCACTTTAACGGCGTACCTTTGCTTTAATGGGTCAGCGAGTAAATGGGAACAGCGGCTTAAGCCATTAGGTGTAGGCGTAATGAGGTTGAATCTTCGGCGTTGTTTCTATTTGACCCGAACCGATTGATCTAGCCACGAGCAGGTTGAATCGAGCTCTTCCACAGAGGCCTTAGAGGACCGAAACTCACGTATGTGGCAAAATACGGGGATGACTTGTGGCTAGGGGTGTAATCAAAGAGCTACGACCAAAAAGGCTTTGTTGAAGTCCTTTGGACCATAAGAACCTATAGGCAAGAAAAGGAGTCCTCTTTGGCCTTTCGCCCCACAAGCGTGCGAACGCTTTTCAAAACTGGCTCATAACGGTGAACCAGCTGTTTCTGGAAGTAATGGCCACACCGTGGGAAGTCATGAAAGCTTCTCCCCTTTGTTGCTTGCGGTTGAGTGCCCTTTTTGCCTCAAAAAGATTAAAGTTGTTTGAACAAAACCCTTGTCCCTCTTTTCTTTTCTTTTCTCTACGCTACAAGCTAGCTCACTGACCCCGTAACGACTGATTTAAAAGATGAGAGCATGATTGTTAATGCTAACACGCCGGTTCTCACCCCGGCCGAATCCCTCTCGAACCTTTGGTTCTCTGGCCATATGCACCGGCGTATCGAGAGCTAAAAGAAAAAAAACTAAACAAAAGACCAACCACGAAAAGTTCGCTAGCATCTTTTCTATACGATATCCTAACAAGGTACGTTGTCAACAACGATGGTGTCAAGGCCACAACAATGGTTACGAGGTTCATAATGATGGCGTTAAGGCCAATAACGATGTGTAGACAGGAAGTGAAATATGATGGGGCAAGTGAAAAATCATTTCTAACAGGCAAATGCGTAAATAATGATAACGATTACGTAAGTGATGTTAAAAAATCTCAACGACAATCCCGGTTATTCCTACGAAGATGATGCGGTTAATGCTTGAAATAAGAGAAATGATAGTTTTCCTTACTCGTTCGTTGCTGAGGAAAGGAAACAAAAGAACTTTTTGCATTGTTTCATGGCCCGATGAAACCGGTGAGGGTTTCAGTTAGTAGCATAAGCTAGACAATTGCTAGCGGCGGATTGACGTGGCCGCAGTCATCCGACCTCTCCATGCTATCTGAGTGGATGCTTCCACTGGGCGGGGACTGGACCAATGTAATCTCGCCTTGACGTTGGCGGTTCCGCGGTTTCAGCCCTGCCCTCCAACTAGCAGGTCACAGGGCGGCCTTCCTGCCCCTGTTCATTACTCAAGATTGTTTGTTCTGTCCGGGCATTATAGTAAGCGCGGAACACCCGATCCCATTCCGACCTCGATATGTGAAAAGCGTTTTCGGCCATATGTACTGATAGTTTTCGGGAGATGTGGTTGACAGCCCGGACCCTAAAGCGATAGCAAAAGCTAGACAATTGAAGAATGACGTGGCTGCAGTCATTCTAAACAATTACTAGCGGCGGATTGACGTGGCTGCAGTCATCCGACCTCCCCTTGCTATCCGCTTCCATCGAATGGTGGAAGACAAAACGGGGACTGGACCAATCTGATCTCGCCTTGACGTTGGCGGTCCAGCTTACGGTTGTTAGCCTAGGCTAATGACTTACCAAGAGATCCGAAACATTGATTCACATTGCCATGAATATCGGCCGGGTAGCAAAAGCTAGGCAATTGTTTGGTTACTTTGGCGGCAAAAGAAAAAGAGCAGGCAACATTATTTCCAAACCTTAGGTGTGAATCAACACGTTAAGGTAACGCTACTACACTGCGTTGATCAGCAACGACAGGTAACGCTACATAGCAAGTTAATTAACAACGACAGGTTTGGCGCCACGCCATTAGGAACTGCCATAAATGCAGGATACTACCCTAGCTAGGCGAACACCAAGGCAAGGGAATCAACGAAAAACATTCATTAAATAATGCAAAAGAAATCATCGCAACAGTAGGTATAGGTATTGGAAACATATTTAGTTCTTTGACGGTAAGAAAGTTGCAATACAAGAAAGTTTAGTGGAATGGCCGGGCTACTAGAGGTCCAATCAACTTTTCTTCTTTGTTATCGTGCACTGATTGAAGCGTAATTCTGTCCGTTCTTCACGCACGTATTTCCTATTAAGCTTTCTTCAAAGAGCCTCGCGTCTGTTCCTTGGCTCGGAGAAGAAAGCACGCGATGATGAAAACTGGACCGGTAAAATGGCATGAGCTAGCTAAAGCACGCTACTAACCAAGTAACGAAATAATCAACAACACGCCTTTACAGGGATGCGAAAGGCTCAATTATGCAAAGGAAATTAGCCGAGAGAGATCAATTGCGGGGTGGAGTAAATGGCCAACTCGTCAGCTCATGACCTGAAGACTGCGGGTTCGAACCCTGCCCCCGCACTACATGTTGTCAGCAGGCCCTACGTTGCTGTGCGCCTAACGCTTCTCCTTATCGACGCGTTGTAGGTAGTATAGTGGCTGAACTCAGTGCCTGGAGCAACTCGCTCCAGTCCTGGATTAGTGTTATTGCCGTCCTTCAACGAGCACACAGCTTGCTATCGGCGACCTGGCCTCTTAGTTTGGTGGTTTGCGTGGTAAAGGATGGCGTTGTCGCCGTGCAGACGCTGCGACAAGGATTCTCATGTAATAATCAAACGATTGAAAAAGCGTGGCTTTGCGCAGCAAGTGCTAAGCAACCTGCGCACCACGTTTCTGTCCTGCAAATCAGCCACTATCGCTACCTGGCTTACTTGGATCATTCCACCTTACAAATTATCGTATAATAAACGCTTATGTAGCTGCTACCTTTGGATAGAGCATTCCCATGTGAAACGGCACCGGTTCAAGTCCGGGGAAGTCGTGAGCGAAACTGGATCGGAGTATCTATCATTCAGTTGGGCACTGCTCTGTCGATCTGAGATTATTGGGGTTCCCCCTCAGGCCCCAATCCCGGGACGTAGGATGACCGCCTTGCCGATGGCCGTTCCGCTCACGGTTATTGGCGAGAGCCGGTAACCAACCAAGAGATCATCAACGACAAAGATTGACCTTTAGCCTTATTTTACGTACTTATGCTGAGAAAGCTTTCAAGGCCCGATGAAACCGGTGAGGGTTTCAGTTAGTAGCATAAGCTAGACAATTGCTAGCGGCGGATTGACGTGGCCGCAGTCATCCGACCGACTCCCCTTGCTATCTGAGTGGATGCACCTCATCCTTCCACTGGGCTAACGGGGACCGGACCAATGTGATCTCGCCTTGACGTTGGCGGTCCGGCTTACGGTTGTTAGCCTAGGCTAATGACTTACCGAGAGATCATCACGAAACATTGATTCACAAAACCATGGCATATACATTCAGAACAAATAACACAAAAGGTTGGTAGCGATTGAACGATCCTTGTACCAGCTGTATTTGCACTTTCTCCGGCAGGTGCTTTTGTCGTTAGCACTCTTTTGTTTCATCAATCAAGCGTGTTCGTTCCGTCCGGGCATCCTAGTAAAACGCGGAACACCCGATCCACTCCGACCTCGATATGTGAAAAGCGTTTTCTGCCATATGTACTGAGAATTCTCGGAGACGTGGTTGACAGCCCGGACCCACAAATCGTATATGCGATTGCCTTCAGATGCGAATCTGGTATCGGCCAGAAACAATGCAATGAAAGAGCTACGCCATTCATATTACTTTAGACAAGGAGCGAAGGGTTCAAATCCCATTTCCTCCTAATCGCGATTACCTGTTTGGTTAACGGCGACATAGGTTGGCTCATCAAAGCTTCGAAGAGGAAATACCTTGAAGAGGGTCTGTTTCGCTCGATTTCTGCCATCCTAGGACTCCATGTTTGTGTGAAGGCAAAGAGGACTTGAACCTCTGGCAGCCCCGGTGCTATCGCCTCGCTTTTCCGCTCGCATTTTCAGGATCGGAAAGGAAACAAGCGACCACCAAACGAATCACGGCTCTTTTGGTTTGGTTGAGATAATATTCTTCATCCTCAGACAAGTGAAAGCAAAGTTCCCGTTTTTTCTTCCTACTAGCCATGAACCGGGACTCGAACCGGTGCCGTTTCCTAGTACATAGAAAGGCTCT
>NW_028221436.1:187259-221743 GCF_014529385.1 Adiantum capillus-veneris
AAAATACCTTCAAGTATCTCTAAGTAGAGTACATTTCACCTAAGAAAATAGAGAGGCACAAAAGACATTAGCAACGGTTTGAATTTACCTAAGAGTCAACAAAAGGTGCACTGGATGTTTGTTGATAGCACTTTTTTCTTTCCAATCCTGTTCCGACATATGTCCTTTTTGTGGGCAAAACTCGAGTCTCTGAGCTCCAAAACAATAAACCAGATCTCTTACTTCACCTCTAACAATGTTACCTTGAGGCAATTGTCTTTGACAAGCACTTAATGGCAAAAATTCCTCATCATCTTTAATCTCAAGACGATAACTGGCTGCAACAATGTTTCTCTGATGAACACCCAAAATACGTGCTATCCTTGTAATGTTCATTTGTGTTTGCCATCAATATTATTCATTACCATCTTCAAAGAAGATCTCTTCAATAAGAGCTCATCTATTTGCGTGGGGCACCTTGAGATGGTTCAGGATGGTATGGATGTTAGATAGAACAGTGCTTTCAACATTAGTTGTTTATGTTTGCAGATCCTTAAAAGTAGTGACGGGAGCAAAGCGAGACACAGACCCTGACGGCCTCTAAAAACGCAAGGGGTCGATACACACCTCGAGCCGATCACGGTAAAGTGAACAGGGGGCACCACCTAGCTTTGAGCAGCTAGGACGCAAACAACAGTGATGAACACCGCAAACTTACACACACACACACACACACACACACACACACACACACAAATCATTGAAAATGATGAAAACCCTCGGGGTGTGAGGGAGAATTATTTCTTTCCATATTTACAAATGATCTTCTTTCCAACAATGTGGCACACCGTGGTGAGAGATAGATAGAGGGGAAGATAGTGAACCTACTTGATGCGTTCTCTAGAGACGACTCGGTGATGTGAAACTTGCTACCAACACTGTGTGTGTGCGCACATCGACCATTAGAGTCGAGAGGTGGACGTAGCTCAGGCTTCACATGATGCAATTCCCAAAACAAACCATTACACTAAATCCCCCCCCCCTTGTGATGCCAATAGTGTCAATTCCTCCCACTAAAACTCTACCAAGTGCTAGCCTCTCATGAACTACCCCCCAGATAGTGACCTCTCAGTCCCTTTTTATAGGTGCTGGCTACTTTAGATTAGGGTAATCTGGCTTGATTAGAGTAAGCTAATCGGGGAGACAAAGCAAGGCGGTGGGCCCGGGGTGGTTGTCCCTTGCTTTGTCTTGGGAGTTATTAAAAATGAAAACCTCTAGGTGGGCCTTTGTGACCATCACCTAGAGAGAGGGAATTTACAAGTTTGGGGTCTTTTTACAAGACTTGGGTGAAAACTGAAAAATGATGATAATAACCTACGGTTTACAGAAAGCGAATAGAGAGAGAGAGAATCAACTAAGGCCGCTGGACTGCTTCCAAGAGAAAGCGAGAGAGATCTAGAGTTTAGTAATGATAGGGAAGAGGGGGTGTTAGGACAATGGTCCACCAGGAAGAAACAAAAGGGGGTGGGGGGACAGGGGAGTATAAGGCCGAAGGGAATGTGGACGAGGGGAAAAATGTGGGGTAGAAGGCCCGCTGGAGGGTGTGGACGAGTAGAGGGAGAGAGAGAAAGAATATTTGAAAGAGAGAGAGGGAGAATATAAAATATCTGTGGGCGGCCCGCCCGGAGGGTGTGACAACGGAACCAGTGTCTTATGCGCCCACCGGGCCGAGTAATGCAGCGGTAGAGTAGGAGAGAGAGAGAGATAGATAGATAGATAGATTTTATTATCGTCCTCGGAGGTCAAATATGACCTATGGGACCAAAGTTACATGTGATGTAGTATGTGTATGGCTGATGAGTGACTCTCGATGCTCCAAAATTGTAGTGATGAGAGTCGCAATGGAGAGCCCACACTTTGGCTGGGAGAGGAAAGTGTGTAGGTCTAAGTTATGGCTGAAAATGTGAGAGAAGCAAGTTCGGATGTGATCAAAAGCTGAGCACTCTAGTAGTGTGTGGTACTCAGACTCTCGAACTTGCAGTGAGCATAATGTGCACAATCGATTTGACTCTTCTCCATTGCCCCAACGCCCTATCTCGCATCGAAGGAAATGGGAGCTAAGCCGAATTGCTGCGATAGTGCGTATCGCGGACAAGGGAATAGGCTCAAGCATGTAAGTTTGAGTACGGTTTCCTCTCTCAGCGAAGAACATGGTTTTGTAGTTGGGGGCAATATAGGTGGTGTAATGTATGAAGCGTGACCCACCGGATTTCTCCCAAGCCGTAATACATTGGCGTTGTAGAAAAGCTTCATTCACTTGAGAGTCAATTGAAGCATCATGTAGCAAGTGTAATGCATCCCATCTCCCAAACCACTTCTTTATGTCTTGCATCCATCCCGTGCTCAAGATCTTGCTTTTATGCGTCTTTTGAACTTTTTTGCTTGCTTCCCATGCAATTGTAGGAAGTCGATGTGAGGGGTTTTGACGCATTTTTATCATGTACTCCACAACCCTTTCCATGCCCATAACCTCAATTGGAAGAGATCCCGACTCAAGAAGTAGGAGCATATATGGTGTTTGTGTCTTAACTTGGAGAAAGTTTGTAAGAAAACGCTTTTGAACATTCTCAAACTCTTTCCAAGTAGACTTTGAGATGCTCCCGCCCCACACTTCAACTCCATAAAGAAGAACCGGTGTCACCAATGCATCAAAAAGATACCTTCTTGAGAACCCAACACTTGATGTTTCCCGCATTACACATGTTCTCAAATGCATAATATGCTCTCTTTCCCGCTTCCAAACGACGCATAGCACATTCATGCCACTTGTGATTGGATGGAACCTCAAGGCCAAGGTACTTAAAGCTCTCAACAACTTCAAGTGTCTCGTTGTTGTACACAATGCATGGCTTCTCCTTATGGTTGGTTTTCACAAGCATAACCTTTGTTTTGGATTCATTTACAATCAGCCCACTATGCAAGCAAAAGTTCTCAAGGACAACCATAAGCTTTTGTGCATCTTCTAAAGTGTGTGCTAGAAGCACTACATCATCCGCATACAACAAAAGCATGATTACCGCATTGCAAATAGTGACCTCTTCAATGCCTTCTTCTTGCATAAAGTCAAGTACCATTTGTTCCAATTGATCAATGCATAGACCAAAGAGAGTTGGTGACAATGGACATCCTTGTTTAACCCCAATAGTGCTTACAAAAATTTCTGAAATTTCTCTTCCCATGCGCAATTGACAAATCACCTTCTCATAGATTCGAGAAACCGCAAGCATAAACTCACTTGGCACTTGGAGTTCTTCCATCCTTCTCCACAAATTGTTACGTGGAATCATATCAAAGGCTTTCTTAAAGTCCACAAAACAACAATACAATCGCTTGCCTTTCAACCGACTTTCCTCCATGAGAACACGAAGAGTGACAAGATGATCAATGGTGCTATGGCATCGACGAAAACCCGCTTGTCCCTTTGCACGCTTGTCATTCTCTTCAGCCCAATCACTCAATTTCATCTCCATTATGCACCCAAACAACTTTGCCATAAGAGACCCAATCATTATAGTCCGGTAGTTGCTTACATTCTTTACATCCCCTCCTTTATGCAAAGGCTTAACCCAATTAGTACTCCAATCATAAGGCATACCATGTTGAAGTGCAAGGTTGAACATATCACACATCCACTCATGGGTAAAATCTCCCGTCCATTTGATCATCTCCGGTTTGATACCTTGAAGATCTCCCGCTTTGCGAGTGGCCAACTTTTCAAGCCCACCGCATACATCCTCAATAGTAAAAAAAGACGGCATACATGGGAGTGAACCATAAAATGGCATTTTTTCAGTATTTTCTTGCTCATATAATTGCCTACAATGTGTGTACATATCCACTAGACTCAAGTTACCAAAATTCTCAACCCGCTTGCCTCTCAAGTTTCTCCAAAATCTTCCACATGCATGTGCCTTTTCTTGAACTTGAAATTCTTGTTGCTTTACTTCCCATCTTCTTCTCTTCTTTTGAATCAATGCCTTGTATGTATGCAAATGACTTTGATAGTTGTCTTTGTCCATAGTTGCATCAAGCTTTATCAAGGACTTTCGAGCATCTTAACATTCTTTATCAAACCACCTTTTGCGTGATCTATCTTTGTTGATACCATGGAGATGCTTTATGGCAAAGCATTCTTCCGCACAAGAACAAATAGCTTTCTTAAAAGCTTCCCATTTAGTTTCCAATGGTACATCACATTGAAGCTTTGTCATCCATAATTTTTGCTCAACCATTTCAATGTACATTGGTGCCCGTTTGAAATCCATACATAGTGATAACTTCTCTTTCCTTTGGATGAGATTATCATGCTTAGTTGCTTCTCCACATGAAAGGTCAATACATAAGGTGCGATGGTCGGATTCCGGGGTCCATTGACCAAACATAAAACTCTTTATGCGATACATGATGGCTTCAGAGAGTAGCATATAGTCAATCACACTGTCCCCATTATGTCTTCTACATGTAAATCCATTGGTTCCACTCCACAAAGATACACCATTGGCAATGAGCATACCCGTGCTATTACACATGTGTAAAAGTAACTTTCCATAGTGATCCGGCTCTTTCTCATCCTTTGAAGTACGATCATACAAGTGAACTTCCTCCAACTCCTTTGAAATGTATGGCATATCAAATTGTTGAGTATCATGTTGCAATGTTTTTGTGCGAGCATTCATATCCCCAAATACAATAACATCACCTTCACCTTTGAAATAAGCAATGTCCTCTTCCAAATCAGAAAATGGTTGATCTCTATCCATGCAAGCATAAAAGGGAGAATCATGATGAGGAATGTAGCAACGGCTACAAAAATGGGTGCTCTTTTTGGTGTCATAATTTTCAGCCATACATAACATTTGTACTTGTCATCTTTCACAATTGATACAAAATCTTCCAATCCTTTCTTAACCATACATGCTAACCCTCCTTGTCCTCTTTGTTGCTTGAGATTCTTTGACCACATCAATGAATGTACATTGTAATCCTCCAAGCTGTTAATCCTTTGTGTATCATGCTCCCAAGTTTCAACAAGAAGTACAACATCGGCTTTGCTTGTTAGTTCATCAATGCCAACCCCCGCATTCCATGGGTATCCATTACAATTCCAAAAGCATATTTTCAATTGTAACTCGGTCTCATAGGTCACGCATCCCTATTTGCTTGAGAGACTTGCCTCCTCCTTGGGCACATTTTCTTCATGAGAGATCTTCTTGTGTTTATTATTCTTTTCCTCATATGCCTTGCGACGCATATTTTGTTGCTTAACAGTGCGATCTTCACATACAAAACATTTTGTATCCCTCAAATAGATCCAACTATTATCAAGGATAATCTTTCGCTTGGTCTCATCCGGCATGGTGCATACAATTGGCCGTTCTCCCGAGCGAGGAGCTCCTTGCTTCCCCACTCTATGTGCTCCATAGACCATAACTCCGGACATGCCAAAGTGGGTTTTGAAGAAATCTTCAATAACAATGGCAAGAGAAGGAGGTGTCTCTAACTTCTCTTCGGGAATTCCACGAATAACAATGTTCTTGGAACGTCGCTCCCGTTCCTTCAACTCCTCCACATCCACATTCTCAACATTCTTTGTTTGAACCATAGCTTGCATGAGTGAGGAATTTGAAACCACATTGCTACCACATACATCAGCCCAAGACTTGTTTGTGCATACAATTTTCATGTCGCATACATCCCGGCTCATAGTGTCAAATTTCTCCTCTTTCAATACATGGTCATGCTCTACTTTGCTCATCCGCTCCTTCAAAGCATTCAAGTCCACAAGAGAGCGTTTACATTCCTTGACTTCCTCTTCAAGTTGCATCAAACGTGTTGTTTGCATCTCAAGTGTCCTCTTGAGATTCTCATTCTCAACCACAAGTACCCTTAGTGTGCCATTCTCCATTGCAAGTGCTCGTAAGTCTTCGCCTTGTTTGTTTGAGAGAGAGAGAGAGAGAGAGAGAGAGAGAGAGAGAGAGAGAGAATATTGGTGGAGCCGAGCAGTAGGAGAGAGAGTCTATCTTCTGGCGATAATGGAGGGGTGTGGCCAAACTAGCGGCGCCCCGCTAGTGGTTAAGCTTAGAGGGGGGTGGTGAATGGTAAAGAGCTCTTTTTGTTTTTTTTTTTTCTCTTCTTCTTTTGGTAATATGGCTTTCCTTCCTTAGGGTGTGGTTCTCGCGATCGCAGTTTTGAAAACCGGCTGTCATTAGCCCTCCCATCTGGCTAGAGGCATTCATGCTTCTAGGCCTTCCTCTGCATCTTTAGTTGTGGAATTAAAGGGTTCTCCCTCTTCTGGAATGTCTAACATGAACTCTAGGTCAAACCTAAGAAAATAACTTTTTAGCCTCCACCCATTGACTCTGATCTTGTGAATTCTCCCATCTACTTCCATTAGCTTATAGTTGCCATTGTCATACCGCTTTTTGACAATGAATGGTCGTTCCCATCTGGGTTGAAATTTCTTGTCTTTTCTGGTGTCAAACATGTTGTCGTATCTCAGCACCAACATGCCCTTTTCCAGGCCCTTTTCCTTAAGCCCTTTATCGAAGGTGAGCCAGCATCGTTCTGCCTGCACTGCATAGTGACTGATTCCCTATCTAGTTGGAGCTTCTCCATATCTAGGATGTGGTTGCGGAGATTTGCAATCGGGCACTGTATCTGGCTAGCCAAGACTTGTAAGCTGGCTATCTGTACCTCGATGGGTAGAATTGCCTCCTTCCATAAACTAGATGGAAAGGGGTGAAACCTAATGATGTTCGAAACGTCGTTCAGTAGGCCCATAGGGCGGCCATGAGATGTTTATCCCAGTCACCTGTGTGGTTGTTCACCTGCTTTGTGATGATTTTGCAGATCATTCCGTTTACCTTTTCTACTAGGCCATTACAGTACTGTGAATAGTATGCTGTGGAATGTCGGCGTGTGATGACTAACTTTTTCATCAGTTCTCCCACCAGATTGCCTCTGAAACCTAGTCCCCTATCTGATATTATCTCTAGAGGAGTGCCAAAATGGCAACAAATGTGCTCAAAAATGAACTTTGCTACCTCTTGGGCTGTAATGCGGGTGGTGGTTGTTGCTTCTGCCCATCGAGTGATGTAGTCTACACCCACTATAATGTACATTTTATCTGATTGTGCCCTTGGTAAAGGACGGATTGCATCTATTTCCCACTTCTCAAATGGACCATATGAGATGATAGAAGTCTGTGGCTCATAGGTTAGTGTGCGATCACTGGCCACTTGACAGGCCTTGCATGTTTTACACCAATGATGTGCATCCCTGTTTAGACTAGGCCAAGAGTATCCTCCCTATAGGATCTTCCTACTGGTGATATCTAAAGAAAAATGACCACCGCAGACACCATCATGGCAACTTGAAATTACCTATGTGATCTCACTGGAGGTTGGCACTTGCCTGAGAATCTGATCCTTGCCTTTACAATACAATTGGTTCTTTACAAGGCGGTATCTGGTAGCCTTACTTATGAGCCATTGTTTCTGGCCTTTAGTGTACCCTTCTGAACATTCTTCTGTATCTAGAAAGTTAATGATATCAGGCATAGCATCACTACCTTGAAAGAAGGGTAGTTTCAGTTTGATTGCTCCTACGAGAACGTCTTGTATTCTTTCCTTGGCTAGAGCATCTGCCTCCTGATTTTCTGTCCTGGGGACATGAAATAGTCGCACTGCTTCAAACTTCCTTAAAAGATCCTTAACTTGGCGTAGTTGACCAAGCAAAACCTGATTTTTACAAATCCAAGTGCCGTTTATCTGCCTTATCAAAAGCAAAGCATCGCCAAACACATTTAGGCACTGAATTCCTTGTGAAATACATTTTTCTAACCCAAGAATTAGAGTTGCATACTCTGCTTCGTTGTTGGAGTGGGAGTGTAATAGCTTCCCAATGGAGAATACCCTTTCATGTTGCTCATTAAAAATGACTATACCAGCTACGGACTGGTCCACTATTCTCTTGGATGCTCCGTCAAAGAAAAGAGAGTGAGCTGTTTCTAGCTTAGGAATTTCTACCATTGGTGTTTCTTCTTTTGCTTTCGCATTAGGGGAATTTTGAGGTCATTTTTGTGCCTTTTAGCGTGTAGAGAGAGAGTGGTCTCAACCAATGGTTGAAGAGCTTCCGTTACGGAACCTCTATTTTTGAAAACTCACAAAAAAAGAAAATATTCTATCTTTATCGCAACTTTGAGCTGGTAAATAGCAATGTAAACAAGTAAAAGTGCAAAGGCATTCAATAGCTGTCGCTTTTAAAAAGACGTACTTCTCATATTATATTGTTTTCATTTTGCACGTCGTCATCATAAAACAACGTTTGGATTCTATCTCATGATCTTTTCCAGATTTGAACCGTTTTTTGCACATTCTGCTTATTCTTCTCTTGAACTCAGGCTAAACTTCTCTGCTCATTTCTTTTTTCACCATGGAATCTTCATCACGATCAAAACGACCAAGAACTTCCATTGAAGCCATTGTCACTTACAACACGACTGATCAAAATGGAGAATGGATTCCAATAACTATACACAAAGGAACGTGGATACTGATGCAACAGAACAAGAGAATAAAGTCTTCCACCAAAAACTCTTTCTTGGCGGGATGGAAGGGTATTGTTAAAGATTTCAGCTTTGGCGACAACAAAAAATCAATCAAAGAGGTGCTGGTGCAGCATGTGTACATGCATAAAGATCTGCATATTGACTCAGAGAGTTCTGCTTTGCCATTACATAGACCAAACTGTAAGTCTCTTACCTTAAATACTTATTTGTAATGCATGTTGTATAAGGTTATTTGTTGTACAGATTTGTATCCTTCAAACATTATGGAATGGCAGCCAGTAGAATGTGTTATAAATATTCTGGATGTGTGTCATGGATCAATTGGTGAAGAAATATACAAGGGAAGGACTAAGGGTTCACTGGCAGAGAATGGAATATTCTTCTTTGATCATTATTATGTTCCACCTAGAAGGACTGGAGAACTTGGAGCCACAACCAAGCTAGACTTGCCTGATTTCAAAAGTGGAGAATGGTCACTCCCTAGCTCAAATACAAGTGAGGGCTATAGGTGCAAACTGTTTTGTGAGATTCAAAAGTGTTTGAAAGCAAACATAGCAAGCAAACAGAGTAGAATTTCTATATTCATGCCCATTACAGTTTTTGTAGACTTCTTCTCTAATGCTGAAGTCAGAAAATCTAGAACAATGTTTTCAGTGAAGACTTTAGACTCAGCAAATGTACTTGAATTTGTGGATGAGGGTTGGAACACCAAAACAGTGAATGGAATCACTTGTAATGTGCAAGCTGGCTCAATTGCTTGCAAATACATGATAGGGACACAAAACTTCATTATGTCATTTTATTACAGAAGATGGCACTATGTTGGTGGTCAGCTAACTCCACTTGATCAAGACATGGAGGACTTCATTGACAGCCCAATAGAAGACATTGATATATGGGTAAACAATGAGCATCTGTCAATTGTAAAGATAAGAGGCATGTGTAGCTTACATCAATTGAGATTGGACCTGCAAAATGATGAAATTGAACTGCCCACAACATTCTGCTTTCAAATAAATGGTGGAAAGGTAATTGTTATCCCTAAAAGTCTCTTGTTCTCTTATTGGTTCTTTATTTAACTTGGACTGTTTTTGTAGGTATCAAAAAGGAATGAAAAGAGGCTACAGTGCAAGGACATCTTGGATGGCATTGTACATTTGGTGCCTTAAACATCCTTCAAGGCAATTTTGTAACACATGACCTGCAAGGATCTTATTTTGTATCACATGACCTGCAAGGATCTTGTTTTGTATCACATGACCTGCAAGGATCTTATTGAAATAAAGATCTAAAAGGATCTTTATTTTGTTATTGAAATGTAACTTTTCCAAACATCAATGATTTTACTTCAATGATTTGATTTTGTAACAGAGTCTTAAAACAAGGTGATCAAAATGTATTCAATTTCAAATATTTGCAATTACATAGAATAGACAATTGGATACAAGTGGGCTATAGAATAGACAATTGGATACAAGTGGGAAGATTGATACAAGTGGGCTACAATTAGAGTGGGCTACAAAAAGCTAGAATAGTTTTCTGCCAGGAGTTTTCCTGTCCCTAGGGGACTTCCTTAATGGGGTTGGTGCTTTTGCAGTGGGCTCTTTTGTCCTGGGAGATTTTCTTGTGGGCTCTTTGGCAGGAGGGCTTGAGGGCTGCTTCCTCTTTCTCTTATCATCCATCTCTTCACTTGCCTTTTCCTTCTCACCACTCTCTTCTTCCTCTTCACTTCCCTTTTCCTCTTCTAGTTTTGCTTTCCCCTTTGCCTTTTCTAGCTTTGCTTTCCCCTTCTCTTGAACATCATCATCTTTAAATACCTCTCGCAGTTGTCCATTTGCTTCAATCATATACTTGATAATCTTTGCTCTTGTCAACCATACATGGTTCTCACTATAGCACTCTCTGTTGATCTATACAAGGCAATAGAAAGCAAGTTTTAGGAACAATAAAATGAGAAAAAATACAACTGGCAAATATGAAATATGCTATACTTCTATATTCTGATTGTCATTGCAGTATATGAAGTCCAAGAGGAGCTTGGCATTTGTCACTACCCTCCATCCACATGAATGGCTTTCAGGCTGGATTGGAACCTGCAACTCATTACATGTATTTATGGGAAAAAATATTTGAGGATAATCCATTGAAGTGAACAAAGCATAAAGAATTCCAACCTTCACAACTGAAAATTGGATTTCAGCCAGCATCTTTGGCATGGGTGGACAATTCTCCAGTGTCTCTATAAATCTTGTAGCAGCACTGTCCAAAATTCTTTATTAAAAGTATGTGCTTGAGGTTCTGCTTGTGGTTTACAAAATGTGTCTGCTACTATACTTACAATTTTGCTTGACCATGTACTCCAGCAAGAGAATTGACAAAGTAGCATTTTCTTTTCACAATATCAATTGCAATGAAACTCCAATGTGAGCTATAAAAACAAGCCTCAGTTAGCCTTCTAACATGAATTAGTAAATTCTCTTCACAAGGTGTAGGTAGGAAACTTACCTCTCATGATAAGGAATCAAGAAAATTTCACAGATTTCCAAGTCCACATGAGTCAACCACTTTGTGAGCTCTCTAATATTTGTCTCTGTCCTGAGAAAGTGGGAGATAGAAGGGTCTAAAAATTCCACCTTTTGTTGAAGGTCTAGCTCATATGTATGCATCATTAACCTGGTACAAGATATTGTTATATAAAGAGTTCTTGCTATAAAAAAAAATACAGAGGAAAACAAAAACAACCTGAGGCATGTGATAAGGAGTGGAGAATTCATCTCCTTGGTCCAGTCCTTGAGAATTTCCAAGGTCTCAGAGTCAAGTGAATTGTAATCCTCCCTAGGATCCTCCTCACTGAATAGAGCGACAACAAAACCAGTAGGATTGACACTCGTCAAGAGGGGCACTAGCTGAGGTTCCAACAGGTCAAGCTCCTTTCTCTCTGCAATTTCCTTGTCCTCCTTTGCTCTCTTTTTCCTTTCCTTTTCCTCTTCTTCAGTAATATCAACTACTCCTACTTCAGGCTCCTTGGGCTTCCTCCATGGAGGAATGTTGAGAATATTAAAGGCCTTAATATCATGCATAGGGATAGGCTCCAACATTCTTGAAAACCTATATCTCAGCCTCCTGAGAGTGATCATGTCTTTGTCCATCAAAGTAACCCTATGGGCATGAGCTGCACAGATATAGGCATCTTGGAAAAGCTCAATCATAAAGTCCTCAGAAGCCTCCTGGATACATGCCAATGCAGCTCTAGTCCACCTCATGTCAATCTTGTACTCCTCTGCAACTTGTCTGCATAGTCTTTGGAAGGGCAGTTTGGGAATTGCAAGATTGATGGCCTTTATGGCCTTCCTTATCTCTCTTAGACATTTGACCCCCTTGAACTTTCTCTTTGCAAGGAGAGGCTTAAGCTGCAGTGGCTTGGAAGCTTTCCTCTTATGTGTAGTTTTTCTTTTGCTTGGTTGAGGGTCAGGTGTGCTTGGTTTAGAGTCCTTCCTCTGAGATGTGCTCTTCTTTGGTTTGGAAGTACCAGCTAAAGCTTTGCTAGGCTGAGCTTCTTCTTCATCTTTGGATAGAGGCTTATCAACCTTCCTTGCAGTCTTCTTGGTCCTTGCCATCTTCAAAAGGGATAGGAATGATTGTTACACAACAAACATTAGTAAAAAAAGTAAACTATGTATATTTAATTTTTATTATTACTTTATCAAAGTAAACTCCTCCTTTTTGACATAGTGGCACACATTTCCATACATAGTGGAACACATTGCGGTGACACCCCGTACGCGAAATCACAAAGGGACCAATGTCCTCACACTTTCGATGATCATGCACGGGGTGACGGAGTGCCAAGCGGTACACAGAGGCACACATTGTATGCATGGTAAACTTATCCTTGTGGACATAGTGGCACACATTCCGGTACACATCATAAACACATTGCGGTGACACTCCGTACGCGAAATGAAAAAGGGAGCACAGTCCTCACACTAGTGGCACACATTGCGGTACACATCGTAAACATGATCACACTTGTGGACATAGTGGAACACATTGCTTTGATACTCCGTACGCGAAATGACAAAGGGGGCAAAGTCTTCACACTTACGAATATCGCGCACGGGGTGACGGTCAAAGTGCTCGATATTTTGGGTTGTGGAAGTGCGAGAACCGGGTAGAACCTCCTTCAAAATGCGCTTAGTTTGGGCTCTGAGGAGGTTTATATAGGGTGCTTTGCGCAAGTCCCTAGGCGCATACTAGCCGTTGGACCACACTTTGAGGCGGCAACCAATTTGCACACCCCCGAGGCGGCGCTTTTGGCCATAAAAAGAACCTACCCAACCCGTTTTTTCACTTATTGTCATTCACAAGGCTTTGAAATTAAGCCTCCAACCCTCCAAGCGACACACCGCGACACCCCCGTGCGCGATTTTGGGAGCCGTCGACCTCTTCCTAGCAATAGGAAATCGCGTACCAAGTGTCACTCCGTGCGCGTAGTTAGTGAGTGCCGAGTTTCTCTTAACCCCTCACAGTTCGCATAGCAAGTGACAAACTTAGCATGTGACAATTTTATGTAATTCTTTTTTGCTTGCGCTTAATTTGTGCGCTTAATTTGCTTGACAATTTTATGCTTTTAATTTGTTTGTAGACTTGATATAAAGAAGGGTGGTTAATGTCTTGATAGACTTCTCTTTTCTCTTTTTCAGCTGAGCATTTGTGGATTGTCATAATGGATACAGAGGATATACAAGAGACCGCTGATGACAGGCTGATGTCTTTTCTTTACAAAGTTAATGAACTTACAAGATTTCAAAGTGTTAAACAGATTTTTAATGCTGCCTTTGATCTTAAAGCACTTGTGGATGGCTTCTCTACACAAATTAGTGACTTGAAACAGATATATACAGAATTGATCAGAGATCACAGGCTTGACAATCTTGTTCATTTTGTTGATATATGCAAAGCAGGTAGCTTGTCAAGGACAGGTATTGCAAAGAAGTGGTCAAGCCTTCATCCAGACTGGCAAAAGATCATAAAGCCTTGCAAATTTCATGGTAATATGCATTGCCAGTTGGTAGATTATGACCTTGGACTTATCATTTTCTTCAGTGTACTCCCAACACCAGAGGGCAAAGAGATTCCAAAGCAGATTTCCCAGGCTGAGGACGACCAGAGAAAGAGGAGATAGAGATGGAGTTCCATGAAGAGGAAGAGAAGCTACAAAGCACTGAGATGCTGGACATTGCAAAATTTAAAGCAGAAAACATCACTAAAGTGGAGAATGTTGACATTGAGGATGAAGATGTTGATCCTTTGCATTGCACAGCAACATTTCCCACATACAAAGTTAACAAAAAGGAATATGTTTTGCTGAATGACATTCGACATCTTTTTGATCTAAGGGAAGATTATGCTTTGGCAGTTTTGGCTGAGTGGGGATCTAATGACATAGGATTTATTGATTACTCACCTTGCCCCTTAGCAGTCTTGGACACAGAGGCAGAAAATTTTATTGACAGCTCAAGTGTTGGAAAGCATGTGCAGGACATTGTTCTAAGATATGAGCAACAGGGTGTACCTTCTGAAGAGGAGTTCAATGAGATCCAGAAAAGGCTTAAAATAGAGCATATGGGAGAGGAAAAGACCAGAGATTATGAAGTAAGTCCAACTAGATCCATTGATATATGGGAACCTGCCTTGTTTGAGGAGGATGAGTCTCCTAAGGTATGTTAATGACCATTTTGCCCTGTCTTATTAATGTGCTGAACAATTAACCAAGACATATTTTTGGAGATTGAAATACTAGACACAGACAAATTCCTTGGCAGGGGGAAGGGTTCCAGACCCTTAAATTTAGGAAGCAACCAGAGCTTGGGACACTTTATTGGGAAGCTCAACAAAGAGACTGTCATTATATTCCATAACAAGTTTACAAGAGAACCATTGCTGCCAATGCTTGCAATTAAAGCACTTGCAAAGGTTGTTGGTTCATATCAGCTTCCTCCAGGGTTAGAGAAGTTAATATTGGTGGAAAAGGAGGAAGCCATCAAAATTTTTGGATTCTTCCCTGGCCTTACTGGTTCTAGAGCTGGTTATTTTGCAACAATGGCATCCTATGTGCTTGCCCACTCTGGGGACCTCAAGAGACAAATGATAGGCTACAATAAGCAGAAGTTTCTGAAGTTTAGGGGTGAAGTTGATGTATCTTCATCAAAAGATTGACTTTGCTCAAACCTGTACTTTGGCCCACTTTCTACCTTGTCTCTCTCTTGTAGCTAGCCATTGTAAGAATTTTTCATTTGCAGATGAACTATTATATGAATTTTGTCTTTTCTGCTTGTTCCCGTGTAAGGCATTTGCTAAATCTGAGTTCAGTAGTGCTTTCTTTGTCATTTTTGATGTGGTTCTATGCCATATTTGTCTATAGAACCATTGGAAAACCTCAAGCAAGCTGTTTGCCTTCATTGCACCTCCTCCATGTCTTGTATGCTTGAAAAACTTGGTTCTTGCTTGATAATGGGATTTCTGCATGCCTTGTGTAGACCATATGGACAGGGAGACCCATCTCTTTACAAACCAGGGAGTGTGATTGTAAATTATATGCTGGCAAAGTAAAAGTGTGTCAATAATTAGTAAGTATGAGATTAATCATATGCTTCCAAACTAAAAGTATGTACATATTAAAAAGGTCAGAAAATAAATAAAAAACTTACCATGTAATGTGTGAATTCCTGATCCCAAGCATCTTTCATTGCACTTCTGAAGTTATTGAGCACTTTCTTGAAATTTGGCAGATCATTTTTGCCCCAGGATGTCTTATCACAGTAGGAAAATACTTTGTCTAGTGATTCCCATACCTCTGCCTTTTTGTTTCTTGATGTACCTTCAAGACCATGATCTTTGATGGCATTGTGGAGAGCTTTCCAATGGTTATACTTCACATTGGATGAACCCTTCTTGGCATTTACCTTTCCTAGTTTGCCATGAAACCCTAGGAAAGCTTTGGCCTTCACACCACCAACAGATACCTTTCTAGGCACATTGTTTCCATTTGAAGACCTCTTCAGGTCTGTTTCAATCTTAACCTTACCACTGTGAAGGCCAATTTCTGATAGAACCCTTTCAATACATTTGATTGCAGCATCTCTAGCTGCTTTTGGCTGTAACTTCCAGGCAAACCCCACATACAGATGTACAATTTTCTCCACAATTCTGCAAAGAGCATGCAGAGTGCATATGTGGACATTAGCAAGTGGAATATTTAAAACTGCTTTGAAGTTTGGATCTTGAGTATGCCTATTGGGTGCTTTGTTCCAATTTGCAGGATTACATTCTTTTGTTGATGCCATACAATACAGACAAGGGCTCTTTTCCATAGCTCCTTGGAGACATTGTACATATACATTTAAGGGTTTTAAGGTCTCCTCCCATGTGCCATTCCACCCTGTAACTTCCAAACCCTTCAACTTCAAGCTCTTCCCCTAATTCTTGTGCATTAATGACTTCGGATATTGTTGTTTGATGGAAAACCCAATCCAGAACATCAAAGTCTTCACTCTCTACTTCAAAAGCACCTAGCCACCAGACACTCTTCTCCAATTGCACGCTGAAGTACTTGGTATCCTTCGGTTTCAATGCTCTGTTCATTAAAGTTATGGAAATCCTCTCAATTTTTCTGTTCTTAACAATCTCACATTCATCAAGCTTTATCACAAAACTGACAACACCATTTGCTTCTGTATGCTCCATCTCATAGAATCTGATCATTTCCTTCTGAAGTGTCTTCAAGTCAAGGAAAATATTATTGAACTCGTCAAATTGAAGATCCCTCTTTTTACTATGATAGGTACCATGAATGTGGTGAGGCTCACCCAACATCTCCATTATCCTCTCATTGATCTTTTTCCTTGCCTGTTGCACAATGGATGGCTTTGGAAGCAAAGAGGACCTGACCTTACATTGCTTTAACCTTGACTTCATATTTCTGAACAGCTTGCTATAACCATCTCTGCTAATGCCTACCTTATCCATAGTATATTGCACGTCCTCCTTGTCCAAGCAAGAGCTCTGTAAAAATCCCTCAATGCATTGCTCCTTTGCCTTTTTAAACTTCTTCTCTGTGAAAATCTTTTTGGCAACCTTGAGAGGTAAAACATCACAATAATGTTTAGCTGCCATTTCCATGTTTGATGCAGAGTTTGGTTGTAGCAAAGTCCTAAATCAAAAGGTACAAAATTAACTGATTATTGTCCAAATGACACCAACAAAATAAACAAACTAAATTAAAGTTAACTGAATATTAATCATTTAATAAAGAACAATAGCATAATAACAATAACATAAGCATAATAATGTGGAGCAGAATCATAATACAACTTAACAAAAAGATTAACAACCTAACATAAGCAGAATCATATAAAATAAGCATAAGCAGAATCATATAAAATAACAATACCTTGCTGCTATGATTCTCCTGCTGCAACCTCCTCCACCACGTCTCAAGGCTTCAATGTTCTTTAACTTCTTTTCTCTTTGTCTGTTTCCTAACATTGTATTCTTGTTCTAGCTTGTTTGAGTTGAGTTTGTAGCTTTTCGTTGCTCTCTTTACATTCCTCAAGTTGTTGTTTAAGAGTATTTATCATTTGTTTGGTCAAATGATCTTCTAACTTAAGAATATCTCTCTCTGCCGCAAGACTCTGTGTATAACCCAGCAACCCTCTTTGACCATCACCCACAAATTTTATCAAAGATGAACAATTTGAGAATGGGGGAGTGCTCTTTGTCATTGGGTCCACTGGATCCAATCTTCCATCAGTCCAGAGATCAATGTGATTTTTTTTATCTTGCTGCATTGCTTCAAATATGGACGAGGACACCTCTGCACATTTGTTTCTCTTGCGCACTGGACAATATTCTTCATTTAGCTCAATGTGTAGATGGTATAAGCTTCTTCTCTTCCTCATGGAAGTCTGTTAACAGTATTTGTCAGAGATAGTACTATAGGAAAAAGCTGTGCACATACGAGGAAGAAGACGACACAGAAAAGGTTTGTTTCAGCTTTTGGAAATTTTGAATTTTGGGCCAGAACTGACGTTTTCGTTAGTTTTGGAGGGAGTATTTTTTAGAATACGAAAGATCCTAGAAAGATTTGACAATGACATGTTTCGGTGGAGGTAAAAAGGACGCAAACTCACCTTTTTACAAACATTTCACTATTTTTTAAATAAAGTATATATTCTCTCTCTACATATTCTTACAGGGCACAAAAGTGACCTCAAAATTCCCCTAATGTGTTGACCTTCAGCTTCTTCTCATAGTGGTGATGGGTAAGAATACCCTCTAGACTAGCCCTGGTGGAGTTTTCTAGTTCCATGGTGTAGTCAAACTCTTGTAATCTAACCAGCCATTTAGAGATCCTAGATGAGACATCCATGTGTCGTATTACATATGGAAATACCTCCTCCATTGTCAGAATTACAAAGGGTCTAGGCAGGAGATAGGAGCAGTGCAAGAACCATGTGTTATACTTTGGTGAATCCCTTCTCTCATGGGCTCATGACACGACTAGAGAAGTAAATAGGACGCATGAAAGAAGTTTGGGGGTCCTTTTCCATTAGTACGGCTCCAAGTGTATCACTTCCTACATTGGGGTTCACATAAAATGGCTCATCCCACTTGGGGGGTGAAATGGTGGGAAGCGTGGCTATGATTTGTTTCACCTCGGTAAATTGCTGCTCATTTTCTTCACTCTATGAGAAGACATCCCTTTGGGCAACTTGTTGTAGAGGGAGGACCACTTGAGATAGCAAGTGTATGAACCTCCTTAAGTATCTTACCTTCTGAAACAAAGGAACCAACTGCTTAGCGGTGGCGGGTGATGACAAAGATACCAGAGCTTGAATCTTGTTAGGGTCAGCCTCAATCCCTTTTGCTGAAATTACATGGCCAAGGAGAGTAAATTTTCTCTCACCAATGTGACACTTATCTACGTTGAGCTGGCTAGCCAAAGTTTGCAGCCTAGTTAAGCCATCATAGACTTTGCTTAAATGGAGGGCTTGTGAACTATAGATGCAAAAATCATCTATGAAAACCCGTATTGACGTTCCAAAGTAGGGTTGGAAAACAAAGGTCACATAGCGCTGAAATGTGACCGGAGTGTTGGTGAGGCCAAAAGGCATCACTCTGTAAGCAAAGCATCCCCAAGGTGTGATGAAGGTTGTCTTCTTCTGGTCATCTTCCGCAATGCTAATCTGGAAGTATTCTAAGTAGACATCACACATTGTGTATCTCTCATGACCCGCCACTTCATTGAGAATTTCATCTTGGAATGGAAGGGGAAAGTAATCCCTTTTTGTGGCTGCATTGAGAGGTTTATAGTCCACACAGACTCTCCACTTGCCATTCTTCGTTGGTGTGACTACTACTGAGGAGACCCATTCTAAGTCTTTGACAGGGTAGATGAAACCTGCCTATAGCAAACTCCTGAGTCCTCACTTCTTTAAGTAGTGCCTCTTGTTGGAATACTCCAAGTCTTCTGAGTTTTTGCACCATGGGTTTACTCCCTTCCTTGAGTTTTATGTGGTGTTGTACTACTGTGATTCCTGTGATCTTATCATAGCCATCAATGAACAATGTAGTGAAATTACCCAGCATGGATACATATTCCTTCCTTTCTTCATCGCTTAACTCATTTGAGAGCATCCGATGTAACTTACTTGAATCCTCTAAGGATTGCATACCTGATGGCTCCTCTCGGTTTGTCGGGGGTGCTTCAGATTGTGCCAATCTTTTTGGGTCTTTAAGGATGACCCCCATCACTTTGATGATACTATCACTCTTATCAGTTGTGGTTGTCTCTTCTCCTGAGGTAGACGAATAGTCGCTGGTGGAATCATCTTATGAAGCCTCCAAGATCATGTTGCTTGTCCTCATGTCATACAATATGGACTTCCCTTTAGCGTCCTTCATCTGAATCATTCCAATGCTCCAGTCTTGCTTAGCTTCCATAGCCATGAGCCATGGTCTTCCAAGAATGATAGGGTAGACCTCCCCTTTGTGTGGCATGACAAAGATGTCTACCTCCACTTCTGTATTGAATGCTTTTACTTTGACCGCATTCACAATGCCTACGCATTTCACTCTTACGTTGTTTGCCATTTTGGCTCGGCAGGGTGCCGGCCTACTCACCTCTAGACCTAGATGGTGCATCATTTTGTCACTCATGACGCATATTTGTGCACCACCATCTATGTAAACGTTTGAGATTCGTTGCCCCTTTATGTAGGCATCCATAGATGGTAGGATGTCGTCGAGATCCCTCCCAGAGATAGCCCCAGCTATCCTTGGTCTTGATTTCCTCGTACTCACCATCTTTTTCCATTGCCTCCTCATTCTTGGTGCAAGGCGGAGTAATTGGGGCCAAGTTATCTTTGGGCCCTGCATCAACACATCGTGAACCAAGTCATAGGGTTTAGCATACTCACCTAGTGAGAAATCCACAATGTCTATCTTTCGTCGCAGTTTAGCTACTTACTTGCTAGACTCGGCCTTCCCTTTCATTTTCTCTTCTCTTTGAGAGGCTTCCTCGTGCCTGGCACGCTTAACTCCCATAACATCCACTTCTTATACTTTTGCCTTCCCTTTGTGCTTCTCTCAAACTGGTTCTTCTACCTTTGCCTTCCCTTTAGCTTCCAAGGCTCAAGCTAATAACACTCATCGCTTGGTTTACAACAGGTGGTGGGGGTAGTGGTGGAGTAAGAGGTTGGGGTGGTGGTTGTTGTTGTACAGGTTGTTGTACAGGTAGCCTGGGTGGTGGTGGTCTTGTCCTTGGCGGAGAGATTTGATTATGTCTCCCTCCTCTATTGAAATTATGCCTCCTTGGATGTGGGCAGTAGTACATATCATGGCCTTTTTCCCTGCAATTGTAGCAGTGGTACTCTTGGTTTTGCCTTTGTTGTCCTCTTCCTTGTTCTGGATTTCTGACAGGTACATGCCCTTGCTGCACCAGATGCACGGATAAACTCTCTAGTTGGGTAGTGATGCGACTCAGCAGGTCTTGCTGCTTCTCTGATGCCTCTTGTGGTTGGGCTCTATGAATGGTTGTTACAGTCACTCGGGTTGGTCGGACTGAGCTTGTTTCCTCTGACTCGTTTACTCTTGCTTGCATGCGCAGATTCTTATCTTTAAGGCGGGCTACTTCTACTGCCAACTCATATGTTGCAGGAAACCTTTCCTCCACCTTCTCTCTAAGCGGCGACCACGAACTGGTAAAATAAAGTGCAAAACATGTCTAGTACTGGTATTAAACTCCACAAACAGATATGCTACACAATTCCCACTATAATGTATTCCACTTCAAACATACCTAACACATTTCATGCTAGTCGTGTGACTTCAAACCAGTAAGCTTCCCTTCTTTAGTGAAACATGTTCGGAGCGAGTGCATTACGCTTGTGGGAATCCGCATGGATCAAATTATCTCTTTTACTTTGCAGTCTTGGCATCCTGTCGAAATCCATGGTGCTTGCAAGGGTCTGCTCTCAGACTCTTGTCATTGTGGGGCCCATTGAGAAGCACCACAGCATGCGCAAAACCTCTTGCCCCTCTGTCGAAGGTGGCCGTCGACATAGCCGAACTTGAGTTTCTTTTTTCACACAATGAGAACATTAGGGCACCCAATTCCCCCCCCCCCCCCCCCCAATTTTTATTCAAGTGTTCCCACGACACAGATTACAGGGGTTGCACGTGCATATGCTCAGAAGCATCATGAAGGCAACAAATTCCAAGGCAGAGAAGGAATCGACGACCATAATTTTTTTTGTGAAAATTCTAACAATTACAGAGATATCGAGCATTCTAAATGGTTAGAAGCACTACGCTCTTGACCAAATTAAGCTGCAAACCAGGGATAGATACTGTTGAATATTAGCAAGGCCCTATCCGCAGATATTGTTGAAGATTTTGGCAAGGCTACAAGCCAACATAGATGCCAGATGTTGACAACAAGGGAATTAAGACTATAACAAAATCTAGTATACTCAAGCAAGGCTTGAGATTCTACATGGCACATCCACAAGGATACAAAAATCTTGGCTTCGCATGCATGGTCATGCGACGTGCAAAAGATCGACAACACGAAAAGTCATTATAAGGACTTCATAATGTATGCATGGATTTCAATTTTTTTGGCACATTTCTCATAATATGCTGCATAGCTCTGTCATGCAATAACGGTGTTAGCAGCAAGCTGATGCGGACATCATTTTTTGGGAGTTCTCCTTGTAAAACATTTATTATTTTGATAAATCGAGAATAGTGTAACTCCTATTTTCTCGGATAAACCTTGTAATTAATGAGCCGGGGCTACAAGCTTCCAAATTGTATCTGCCAGTCATTTCCCAGCCTTGGTAGAACTCCAGATTATTAGTTTGACCACCCAAAAACCTTGGCTAAGGTATAAAAGCCAATTTTTGTAAGTTTTTTCTAAGTTTCTGGATAAGAAATACACAGTGTGAGCTAGCGGCGCTCACTTCTCTCCTTCTCATGCTTCCTACTCCCTCTCTGATTGTGACATTGCGATTGCGTTTGTTTCATTGCAACCGTAGGTAAGAGCTCTACGCATTGATGTAAGCCATTCACAATATTTCGTAGATTTTGGAATCGTTGACCCGCCGGCTAATTTCATCATAACTAGGAATTTACATGTTCAAATCAAAAACTAATCATAGGCGGGGTATTGGGGCATCATTGCTAAGCATTTAGATGCATTCTGGGTCGACAACGACTAGGTCAAAAATCCAATGCTATTAATAATCATGATTTTTTAACTTGACCTAAAGGGGGGTTTGAGGCCATAGGCATGTGTGCTTAGATTTTATAAACTTGTCCTAGAAGTTTCATTACGTTTGGATATCATGTGATGCTGTAACGGATGTGATTTCCTTGCCGATGAGTGATTGGCTTTTGGTGATTTCAGTCACTTGAGTGTAGCCTGAGTTAGATGCAAGTTGTTAGTTGTTTTTCAAGAAATTGACAACCTCTTGTAGCCTCTATGCACTAGTCGAGTCAGCTTCGTCCCATGGTTTGACAAATTAATCGTGGTTCTCACTATTACTGCAATAAGATAGGATGGTGAGGTTAGACATGCGTCCCACATTTGGTGCCGCTACCGGAGACCGAAGAGATTTAAACTAGGGAAAAGCATGAGCGTCTTGTGTAGTTGTCCTTTAACTTCCTCTAGGTTCACCTAGAGTTCAAAACTTTCTTTTAGAAACTTCATAGCTCAAGATTGTCGTCTTTTGTTGTGTAGAGGTAGCTTGGAGGTAATTGTACTTTCTGAGTACCTTTAGGACTGTAGGATTGTAGATTTAGATTAGGATTTGGAGAATGATTGGTAGACAAGAAAATTCTTAAGATGAAGGATCTGAAAAACATAAAAAACACAAGAAAATGAGTGTTTGTGGACACTTTCCACAACCCCATTGCATGAGAATCTAGGAGTAGGGTAAGTAGAATCTGAGGTGGATTTCAGAACGTTGCTCTCTCTGAAAGAATCAAGTGGGGGTTTCTATTGGAGGTTGCATAATTTCAGGTCTATGGCTAGAAATAGCTCGAATCCACTCAATCCGACTGGAGAGTAAGCCTAAAAGTTGTCTAAACCAGTTGGTAAGCTCAAAGACACTTCGAGGTACAAATTTCAAGAGTTGGCCAAAACTCATATTATTTACTTTTTCTTGACATTTTAGGCCAAATTAAGTTTTGACTTGATTCATAGGCTTAAAATACATCATGTAAAGACTGTCTTTGAGAAAATTGCAAAAAAGTTCTCATTTTAAACCTAAAG
Source organism: Adiantum capillus-veneris (assembly GCF_014529385.1). Lineage (NCBI taxonomy): Eukaryota > Viridiplantae > Streptophyta > Polypodiopsida > Polypodiales > Pteridaceae > Adiantum > Adiantum capillus-veneris. The sequence goes on from NW_028221436.1 coordinate 210,707, forward strand.
TTAATAATTGCAATTATTATCTTTCTGCTCTAAATTGGACAAGGTTCATATCATTGACTCACTGCATGTCTACAAACAACTTTTGTAAAGGCCCAAGAGATTTGGATCACTAAACTGGCAAAAAACTGGGTCAAAACTAAAGTTTGTACTGACTTTTTGAATCTTGAGTATAAATTGGGGAAAATTTATCCAAACTTGTTGAAATTTGATTCATAGGCTTATGTTGATGTAATAAACATGCGTATATGCTCAGTTGATCAAAAAATTTGCAAAAATTTGTCAGAAGTAAATAATCATGATTATTTACATCTGCCCTATTTTTCAACTTTTTTTTATCAAGTCTGCATACTACTAGCTTCACCATGTTGTAATAGGCCCATAAACCAAAATTGGTAAGATTTGGCCCACTGGAGTGAAATTTGTGACTAAAATTGCAAAATTAGTCTGCGAGCGGACAGATAATTGATGACCTGCCAAAAATTGTCCAATCTTGATGAAACTTGGCCAGTGACCTTAACTTAAGGTGCTTAATAGATCTGTCTAAGTTGGGGCAAAAAATTGTAAAAAACTAGCAAAAGTTGAGTATACCACAAGGTCAAGCATATCAAGTAAACCTCAAAAATCAGTTTTGGTGAAATTTGGATCCCAAAAGTGAGACTTAAGCCAGATTCTCAAAATCAGAGTCTGCGAGAACACCAAACAGTTGATAAACTTGATCAGATTTTGTCCAAACTTGTTGAAATTTGTCCACGGACTCTAACAAGTTGTATACTAACCAAACCTATCAAAAAAATACAAAAAAATGATAAAAGTAAATAATCGCGATTATTTACTTCTGCTATCCAGAGACATCAAGTTTGACTTTTGAACTCATACAGTGATAGACCAACATAATATAAAGCCACAGGACAATTTGGGGTTCAACCGGATCAAAATTGATACATGTACAGTCAGTTTATAGGTTGCAAATTAAACCTCTGATTTTATGCTAAAGTCGAATTTGAAAGTCAAATTTTGACTCTCATAGCTCGACTTGAAGTGATACACAGAGACCAATCACGAGAATAGAAAAAACTCTACTGTCTTTATAGAAGAATAGCTAACTTAATCAAATTTGTACATGAATCAGGTTGTAGACAAGGAATCCATGGCTTGACAGAAAGTTGCAATTGAATCGAGTGGAAATTGACGATAAGTCAATCCAAAGGTGAGTACTCTGTCCAAGACTTCAAAAGTCTATATGAACCTTAGATCTGGTCATGTACTAGGAAATCAGGGCATACTCCGAGAAACATCCAGTAGGGTATCTACCAAAGAAAGCGTGAATCAAGGAAATTCCTTGCACACAATTCCTGAAGAAGTCTCATACACTTTTTCAGATTCAACATCCGAAATTTCTTCTTACTCGACTCACTCAGAAACCATAACGGTAGTGCGCTATAAGCATATACTATCTTTTTACAAGACTAATCGTCATGGAGCCCAGGTTTACTTGGACCCTAACGAGGAGTATGCTATTCGCATTGATGACCATGGTATTGAGTTTGAAGAAGAGGTTAGTGCAAACAAACAAGGAAACATGTACATGGATCAAAACGGAACTCAATATTTACAAGTCCAAAACCCTGATGTGGGGGTTAGAAGTAAACACCATAATCCCATATATGTCAGCAAACGAAGGACCACTAGCTTTAGAATTCGAGATACGATCAAGTAGACTTAAATCCTTTGAAATAGTTTAGTACGGATAATCTTAAGATTGGAGTCTATTGTTGGGAAGATAGAAACATAAAAGATCTTTTGTGGACTTCTCATGCCAAACCAGGACAATTGACGGCCATGAAGATCATCTATATCTTCAAGCTCAAAGATAAGGGATCGATAGACCTACCAACCTACCTGTTTAGGGATTGTTATAACAACAACTTTGTTATGATGACTCATGAGGCTTAAGTCTCACTTTTGTGGTCCAAATTTCACCAAAATTGATTTGTGGGGTCTACTTGATGTGCTTGACCTTGTGTATACTCAAATTTGCAAAATCACCAAGTTTTGAAGCAGATGTAAATAATTGCGATTATTTACTCCTAACAAATTTTTGCAAATTTTTGTCCCAACTTTGACACAGATCTGTTAAGAACCTTAAGTTAAGGTCACTAACCAATTTTCATCAAGTTTGGGCAAAATTTGATCAAATGGTCATCAAGTATCTATCCGTAGACTAACTTTGCAATTTTAGTCACAATTTTCAATCCAGTGATTCAAATCTTACCAAATTTGGTTTATGGGCTTATTATAACATGGTAAAGCTAGTGGTATGCCAACTTGGTCAAAAAGTTTAAAAACAGAGCATATATAAATAATCGCGATTATCTACATTTGACAAAAGTTTGCAAGTTTTTGGTCAAATGAGCATATACACGTGTTTATCACATCAATATAAGCCTATGGATCAATTTTCAACAAGTTTGGATAAATTTTTATCCAATTTACACGCAAGATTCAAAAAGTCAGTACGAAGTTTAGTTTTTACCCAGTTTTTTGTCAGTTTAGTAATCCAAATCTTTTGGGCCTTTACAAAAGTTGCTTGTACACATGCAATGAGTCAATGGTATGGACCTTGGCCACTTTAGAGTAGAAAGTTAATATCGCGATTATTAACTTGAGGCTTGAAATGAACACTTTTTTGTAATTTTCTCAAAGACAGTCTTTTTATGATGTTTTTAAAGCCTATAAATCAAGTCAAAACTTAATTGGCCTAAAATGTCAAGAAAAAGTAAATAATCTGAGTTTTGATCAACTTCTTGAAATTTTTACCTCGAAGTGTCTTTGAGCTTACCCAACCACTGGTTCGGACAACTCTTAGGCTTACTCTCCGTCGGATTGAGTGAATTCGAGTCTTTTCAAGCTATTTCTAGCCGTAGACCTGAAATTCTGCAACTTTACATGACAACTCACACTTGATTCTTTCAAAGAGAGCAATATTTTGAAATCCACCTCGGATCCTACTTACCCTACTCCTAGTTTCTCATGCAATGGGGTTGTGGAAAGTGTCCACAAACACTAGTTTTCTGTGTTTTTTATGTTTTTTAAAGTCTTGATATTAATACTTGTCTCGTCTACCAATTATTCTCCAAATCCTAATCTAAATCTACAATTCTACAGTCCTAAAGGTACTCAGTAAGTACGATTACTTTCAAGCTACCTCTACACAGAAAAAGACAACAATCTTAAGCTATGCGGACGCATGTCTAACCTCACCATCCTATCTTATTGCAGTATTAGCGAGAACCACGATTAATTTGTCAAACCATGGGACTAAGGTGACTCGACTAGTGCATAGAGGCTACAAGAGGTTGTCAATCTCTTGGAAAACAACTAAAAACTCGCATCTAACTCAAGATACACTCAAGTGACTGAAATCACCAAAAGCCAATCGCTCGTCGGCAAGCAAATCACACCCGTTACAACATCAAAAGACATCCAAACGTAACGAAACTTCTAGGACAAGTTTATAAGACCTAGGCACACATGCCTATGGCCTCAAATCCCACTTTAGGTCAAGTTCCAAAATCGCAATTATTAACAGCAGTGGATTTTTGACCTAGTCGTTTTCGACCCAAAATGCATATAAATGCTTAGCAATGATGCCCCAATACCCCACCTATACTTAGTTTTTGATTTAAAAGTGTAAATTCCTAGTTATGATGAAATTAGGCCACGGGTCGCGGCGACGCCAAAAGCTACAAAATACTGTGAATGGCTTACGTCAATGCGTAGAGCTCTTACATGCGGTTGCACTCCAACAAACGCAATCACAATGTGTCAACCAGAGAGGAGAGGAGTAGTAAGCGCGAGAAGGAGAGAAGTGAGCGTCGTTAGCTCACGCTGTGTATTTCTTATCCAAAAACTTACAAAAATTGGCTTTTATATCTTAGCCAAGGTTTTTGAGTGGTCAAAACTAATAATCTGGAGTTCTATCAAAGCTGGGAATTGACTGGCTGGTACAATGTGGAATCTTGTAGCTCCGACTCATTAATTACAAAGTTTACCAAGAAAATAGGAGTTACAATATTCTCGATTTATCAAATAATAATTGTTTTACAAGGAGAACTCCGAAAAATGGTGTCCACGTTAGCTTGCTGCTAACAGTGTGCTAGAAGCACTATATCATCCACTACCACAAAAGCATGATTATCGCATTGCAAATAGTGACCTCTTCAATGGATTCTTCTTGCATAAAGTCGAGTACCATTTCTTCCAATTGATCTATGCATAAACGAAGAAGAGGTTGCTGACAATACACATCCTTACAATAGTGCTTCCAAAAGTTCTTGAAATTCCTCTTCCCATGCACAATTGACACATCACCTTCGCATAGATTTGAGAAACCACAAGCATAAACTCACTTGGCACTTGAAGTTCTTCCATCCTTCTCCACAAATTGTTACGTGGAATCATAAAAAAGGCTTACTTAAAGTCCAAAAAACAACATTACCATCGCTTTCCTTTCAACCAACTTTCCTCCATGAGAACACGAAGAGCAACAAGATGATCAATGTTGCTATGGCATTGACAAAAACCCACTTGTCCTTTTGCACGCTTGTCATTCTCTTCATCCCAATCACTCAATTTCATATCCATTGTGCACCCAAACAACTTTGCCATAAGAGACCTAATCACTATAGTCCGGTAGTTATTTACATTCTTTACATCCCCTCCTTTATGCAAAGGCTTAACCCAATTAGTACTCCAATCATAAGGCATAATATGTTGAAGTGCAAGGTTGAACATATCACACATCGGTCATGGATAAAATCTCCCATCCATTTGATCATCTCCGGCTTAATACCTTGAAGATCTCCCGCTTTGCGAGTAGCTAACTTTTCAAGCCCACCGTAGATATCCTCAATAGTGAAATGAGAGGCATACATGGAGTGAACCATAAAATGGATTTTTTCAGACTTTGGTTACTCATATAAATTCCTACAATGTGTGTACATATCCACAAGACTCAAGTTACAAAAATTCTCAACCTGCTTGCCTCTTAAGTTTCTCCAAAATCTTACACATGTATGTGCCTTTTCTTGGACTTGAAAAAGTTGTTGCTTTACTTTCCATATTCTTCTCTTCTTTTGAATCAATGCCTTATTTGTATGAAAATGACTTTGATTGTTGTCTTTGTCCACAGTTGCATCAAACTTTATCAAGGACTTTGAGCATCTTGACATTCTTTATCAAACCACCTTTTGCATGATCTATCTTTTTTGATACCATGGAGATGCTTTATGGAAAAGAATTCTTCGGCACAAGAACAAATAACTTTCTTCAAAGCTTCCCATTTAGTTTCCAATGGTGCATCATATTGAAGCTTTGTCATCCATAGCTTTTGCTCGACCAATTTAATGTACATTAGTGCCCATTTGAAATCCATACATAGCGATATCTTCTCTTCCCTTTGGCTGAGTTTATCATGCTTAACTGCTTCTCCACATGCAAGGTCAATATCTAAGGTCCAATGGTCTAATTCCGGGGTCCATTGGCCAAGCATAGAACTCTTTATGCTATGTGATGGATTCGAAGACTAGCATATAGTCAATCACACTGTCCCCGCTATGTTTTCTACATGTAAATCCATTGGTTTCACTTCACAAAGATACACCATTGGCAATGAGCATACCCATTCTATTACAGTACATGTGTAAAAGTAACTGTCCATAGTGATCTGGCTCATTCACATATATGGTGTTTGTGTCTTAACTTGAAGAAATTTTGTAAGGAATCGCTTTACAAAATTCTCAAACTCTTTCCAAGTAGACTTTGAGACGCTCCCACCCACACTTCAACTCTATAAAGAAGAACTAGTGTCACCAATGTTTCAAAAAGGTACTTCTTGAGAACCCAACACTTGATGCTTTCCACATTACACATGTTCTCAAATGCACACACACACACACACACACACATACACACACAAAGAGAGAGAGAGAGAGAGAGAGAGAGAGAGAGATTTTATTATCATCCTCAGAGGCCAAATATGACCTATGTGACCAAAGTTACATGTGATGTAGTATGTGTATGGCTGATGAGTGACTCTCGATACTCTAAAATTGTGGTGATGAAAGTTGCAATGGAGTGCTCACACTATGGCTCAGAGAGTAAAGTGTGTAGGTCTAAGTCATGGGCTAAAAATGTGAGAGAAGAAAATTTTGGATGACACAAAAAAGTGTAGCAGTGTGGTGGTTCGGGGTGTCCTAGAATTTTTGCAGTGTGAAATGAGTGTTATGTCAATTTGGCTCTTTTAGTCCCCAACATCCTTCATCTTACATGAAAATGATCCATCTGATTCCGTCAAGTCTCCACCTCCATCTCCAAATTGGACTAAGCTTCCTTATATTGTCGATCTGATAGGAGGCCTTTTGTTAGCTCGTTCAGCTGCAGTGATGCTCAGCTTGACTTTGGCCACCTCACTGGCTGCAGGCAAGGTGCTATTGCTATGGCTGCCCATCAGATCTGCATGCAAGTTTGGCTTGCAACATCTCTTCTTTCAGATGCGATCGCACTTGCTGGTCAGGTCCTGAGGGTTCCAATCTCACAAAGCGTTTCAGATGTCAACAATCAAGGCTGAACTAATCATATGATGCAATGTGCAGGCTATCATAGCCAGTGCTTTGGCCAAAGGTGACTTTGAGCTGGCAAAAGGTGCTGCTTTTAGGACACTACAGGTGAGAAAATAAGACCATTGTTTTGAGCATTGTATGCTCTCTAAAAGTCTAAGCTAGATGATGGGCTAATCTACGCTTGGTTTTCCACAAACTAATCTGCTAATCAAGTTATGTCTCAATTTCTGAGGGTTATGCAGATTGGTTTTACCTTTGGTATCATGTTATCTATGATTCTTGGTGTTGGTCTCAGTACATTTTCCAAATTGTTTACTAGTGATCATATGGTGCATAAATTTCTAGAAATAGGGACCCCTGTGAGTAAAGTTCACTTTGAATCAATGCAACTTGATTCTAGACCACATCCCTTGACAACGTCTAAAACAGGCTGTTACTTCTTTGCAGTATGTTGCTGCCACCCAGCCACTGAACTCTGTGGCTTTTGTGTTTGATGGCCTTCATTTTGGAGCCTCAGACTTTACATATGCAGCATATTCTATGGTAAGATTGGCAAGAAATCCTTTGTTTTAAAGCATTAATGCGTGTTCTCTTTAGCATCATGCATCTAGGTATTATCCTCCATGCTTGCAGATTGTTGTTGCAGTGTTCGCATCAGGCCTCATGCTTGTTGCTGCTTCAATGTGGGGCTTCACTGGTATCTGGCTAGGACTTACTGTGCTGATGACATTTAGAATGCTCACTGGCTTCTTGAGGTAGTCTCTTTTATATACTGCTGACCCCTTTTCCTCACAAGTAAAGGAATGCTCTTATAAGCATTAAGCCCCGTTCCTTTCACTCTGTTTGCTTTCTTGTTGCAGGGTAGGCACAGCCAGTGGGCCCTGGAAGTTCTTAAGATCCTTGTGAAAACTTGAAGAGCTGTACATTGAAGTAGAGTTAAATTGTGATTGGCATTGGGTTACAAATTGCTGAATATCTTCTTGTCATCGGCATTTGGGTTATGCATTGGTGAACATGCTTCACAAGGAGATAATCAGCGTTTTTCGTGCGTATATTTCTGTGAATCCAAAACCTTGCAAGACGGCACTAGGGTTAGAACATTCAGTGACAGATGCAGCCAAATGCTTCCACAATCTGAAGGTTTTGCAAAACCTGTGCATTCTGTGAAGGTTTTGTTTTGCAAGCCTGTGTATTCTTGGCAGGTTGCAAACAAGCTTTAGCATCCCGGCACATTTTGTGTGAGTGATTATATGATGGTGCATTCAATGCTAGTCTACTGTAATGTGGGTGTGTGTGTGTGTGTGTGTGTGTGAATTGATCCTATAGACATAAATAGAGCAAAAGCCAACATCCCGCTCCTCCAAAAAATAAATAAATAGAGGCCTTGTGTTTAGGATGTGTGTTGATATCTTATTACTAATACTTATACACAAAAGAACTATTCATTCAAGAGACAACTGGCTTTAGATTGCTGGAAAAAGGCTTGCACAAAAACGACTCATTAATAAATTTATGGTTGTACAATTTAGTCAGAATGAGGCATCATTCAAATATTCTTGTATACAATTAATTCCAAATAAAGTAGAAGTCTTCAAAGTCAGACAGTAGCTAAGCTAAGCTTCTTTAAGCAAAGATAACATTCTCACCTGCATCCATATAAACAAGACAACAGATTCATTAGCCTTGAATACGTTTTGCAGGTGTCAAAAGAACCTATCAGTTGTTATCCTTGTCCTACTTAAAAAAATTTGCCTAAACTATTATCCGAAATAAAAGAGTTTGTATTGTAATCATTATATGTCTTTTGCTTAGAATATGTTATTATGATGCATCAAAAGGCCATCACCTCTTTTAATGAAGACCATTTCTAAACTATTTTTATCCACTGAAGCAGCCACTTTCTCATAGAAGCATATATTTACTCGATACGATTTGTTATCTACTATCTTTTCCAAAGTAATATCCCTGCTATAGTTCTAGTCTGTAGTCTATTTACAATGTCTAAAAAGCCCAGCACGCGTCTCCATGTTCAGATCAACCACCAAAGATAATTCTAGGAGCTAATAAGTCAATTTATACATATCAAGTACTGTCCATTTCTTCCTTTATAAGCAACAAGCAATGCAAATTGAACAAGAACAGTCCCCAAAAGGTAGATCTCTCTTTTATAAGCAAAAGGTAATGCAAATCTGAACCAGATTTGCCCCCAAAAAGTTAAACGTTTAGCAGCGACTACTTAACCTCGGTTTAAATTTATGATCTCAATCCAAGTTGCAATCTCTCTTTTTTTTTAAAAAAAAAAAAAGCAAAAACATCAGGCTAGCTTTATTTCTGTCATTAATCAAACTCCAGTTTTTATTTTTATTTTTATTGAGCAAGCAAAACTATTACTGATTTTTGGGTAGAAATTTTAACAACCTCTAACAGGCGCAACATCAGGTACAGTTCAGCAGTCCGAGATCACTGCTATACCATTATTACAAAATGATAAATATATGGGAAACTTTAAACAAATATACCCAATATCAGTAGTCTCAGCCAAGTGTTACAGCGGCATATAATATTTAAGTCCCAAAATAATAAACCATCACCAAGTTTACCTACTGATTTGAATGAAAGCAGAGAATACACCATTTTCATTAATAGGAATCGGAAAAGACCTGTGAAGTGGCAGTGTTTTCAACCATCTCCATGTTTAGACCAGAGCCCTTTACCACCAACCTCAGCAAATTGTTTTCACACACTCACTCCCTCTCCCTCCTTTTATCACAATCAAAAACCTTGCAAGGCTAAGTGAGGGAAGGAGGTTCCATCACCAGTTTAAATAGGAGGCAGGTAGTGTGATTGAATACGGTCAGCCACCCTCAAGCTGTAGCAACTATCCGTGCTAGACCAACAGAGTAGGCCTCAAAAGATAAACAAAGTTACCAAGGCAACCAACTCGGCCTTGGGCTCTTATGCTTGCTTACTTATGTCAGCATGTGGTTACTTCTTCCTTTGGTCATTGGCAATCATGTTTTTGGGACATTGTGTTTGGCAAGATGGAAGGGCATATTCCTGGATATCCCTTTACTTCTAGCTTGATCTCTGCCTGGAAAGAAGTTACAAGGCATTTATCATGGCATGGTCAGCAGCAGCACGAAGGGAATTCACTTCGTATGGTAAGTCTTCATTGGAGCCAGGCATTCTCTCTAACTTTAATTGATCGCTTGCCTCGTCAGGCATATTTACTCTCTTGTCGTGGCCTTCACGTGGTTGGTGATGTGGTTGATGAAGTGGGCTACACTCTCCATTTTCCCCTTGCTACTTGCCGTTTTGGATTGGGTATGCATTACCGTCCGATCAGGAGTGAACTTCATCGTATGCTGGTTGAATGTTTACCCATAACGTCTTTGGCTGTTGAGGCCATTCCTGCTAGTAGGGTTTATGCCCTTCTTTTACCGCAACCGTGGCTTGCTGACCATTGTAATACCCTATGGTGGAGAAAGCCTCTTTCTGCCTTATGGAGGAGCCACTTGCCTTTGAAGGAGCGATTGTTTCTCTGGCGATGATTGATTGGAGTTCTCGCGATGGGCACTTTTCTCAGTGTGCGTCATATTTGCTCTTCTCGTTGTGTTCGCTGCTTGACTTCGACAAAGACAGTTATTCACCTGCTTTGGGATTGCTGCATTACTAGAGTTTTTCTTCGCCACATATCAGCTTGTTCGCAGCTACGTTTTCCCTCAATAGTCTTCCACAAATGGTTTTGAGCTTTTGGCATTCTCTCACCTTCCTTACAACGATTTTCGGTCCTCTTTATGTGGGTCTGATTTTGGGCCCTATGGAGCCAACTTAATGGCTATATGTTCCATCGCCCCGATGAAGATCCTTTTGAATTTTTCAAGCTTTCCTTGACCCAACCTTTACGTTTTGCCTTGGTAGTTGGTCATATCATCCTAGAGATGCATCAACTTTCCTATGAATGCTTTTAGCCCATTTTCGTAGCCGAACACTTCAATGTTTCTTCCTTTGTCCATGATCCTTTCAGTGGATTTTCCTCACCTTGAGGTTTCCCACCTGTAAATTAATCCCAAAGATTTACAAAAAAGAGTGTGTGTGTAAGTGTGTGTGTGTGTGTGGTGTGGCCGTAAAGAGAGCGAGAGAGAAAAATCGTGGAGTACCTACGCCTTCTGCCTATCTACACGAGTTGTCTATCTGCAGGCCATGAGCCTGCTCCAGCCCTGCGCGTCCTCACCTGCACGCTTTGAGCGCGACTTGTCCTGCACATTTTGTGCGTGATTTCCTCGCAGCAGTACCCCTGCAGCGTGGTGGTTTTGCCTTTGCGCAGTCAGCACTCATTCTCTGCACAGCTCGACTGCTTTTTTTTTTTTGGTGGATTTCAGCGAGCAGGTAACGTTGTATTCTCTCTGAAACCAGC
>NW_028221436.1:221943-255615 GCF_014529385.1 Adiantum capillus-veneris
AAGATGAAAGATTTCGGGCTATTGCATCATTACTTGGGTATACAGTTTAAGCAATGTGATGGTGGTATTGCCTTGTGTCAAAAAAGTTACATAAAGACATTGCTATGTAAGTTTGGACTTGAGGATTGCAAACCTATTGCCACTCCCATGGAAACAGGTTTGAAGTTGAGTCTACATGATGCTGGCGATCTTGCTGATGTCACTCTTTACCAAACTGCTTTTGGCTGCCTCATTTATGTATGCAACACGAGGCCAGATATTCAGTTTGCAGTCTCACAGGTCAGCAGATTTATGCATAGCCCAGGGTCTAAGCATTGGCAGGATGTCAAGAGGATTTTCCACTACCTTAGTGGCACTTTACATCTTGGCTTGTTTTATCCCAAGGGGGGATCATTGCCGCTTGACTTACATGCTTTTTCAAACTCAGATTGGGCTGGTTGTTTTGACACGCGAGTGTCCACAAGTGGTTTTTGTTTCATGCTTGGTAGTTCATGTATATCATGGTTGAGCAAGAAGCAACCTACTGTGGCCACTTTGAGTTGTGAGGTTGAGTACAGGGCAGTCTTCATAGCTACGGTTGAGTGTGTATGGCTCAGACGCCTTATGGCTGATTTGGGTGTTGGACAGGACACTGCCAACACCATCTACACTGACAGTCAGAGCGCATTGGCAGTTGTAAGGAACCCAGTTTCTCATGCTCGCACAAAGCACATTAAGGTGCATTACCATTATGTCAGGAGAGGCTCTTAGCAGGAGAGATCAACTTGGCTTATGTGCCAACACAGGACAACCTTGCAGATCTTTTCACAAAAGCATTGTCTCGTGAGAAGCTTGAAGCTTTTCGCAAAGCTTTGGGCTTACTCCCCTTTGTGGACTGATCATGTTCTCATGGCATGGCACTTCCCTTTACTCATGTGCCAGCTCTCGTTCACTGCATCACTCCAGGGGGGATTTGTTACCATATACTTGCGGTAGTGATGTGTGTGAACACACTAAGACCGCCGGGGCATTTTTCCCCTCTTTAGGAGGTTTTTCCCCCGAGCATTGTATATACGCCCATCACTCTAGGGCTATCTATCTTTCCATTGCATACTAAGTAACACACTCTCTATTGTGTGCCTTGAGCTTCCTTCGTCTTCTCCAAGCTGTGTGCGTTTCTCTGCAACCCTAATTCCAACAACTTCATCTAATTGAGCTCCATAGTAACCTCCACACAAAGTTTGCAAAGATAGGCCCAAAAGGTCCTCTGTGGAAGGAGATTGCTAATGGCATGGCTAAAAGACTAGAAGATGCGACGACATGTCAATATTTCCATGAATTGGATGCTCTATACAATAGAGGTTCTACGAGCTCTATTAACGGGAACTAGGAAGCGCAATCATACTAACATGCTGCTTCTTAGAGTTGTATGTGCACATTGTTTGTGTTCACACATCGTGCAAGCAAGCCTCCATTGTTGCCTTCTACAATTATGTAACAGCCCGCTGGCTATGTCGTTAGACACACTCTCATCGACACGCACGATGCACTCTTACATGCGCACATGCAATGGCAATCGCACTTGCATACAAACCGTGTCTTTCTTAGCTACACAAATATCAAATATCACTACAAAAAAGGATTCAAACCAACAATATAACAAAAGCATTTTTGTTCATAGGAAGATAAACAAAGGAAAGTGACGTTTACTTTACATTCACCAGCAGATACCTCTGAGATGTAGGTAGCATAAACTTCGATCTGCACGCATCCACAACTCAACATCTGTCCCTCGCATGTCCCCGCAGTGCAACAAAACATACACACACACACACACACACACTCTCTCTCTCTCACACACACACACACACACACACACACACACACGTAGAGACCAACTTCACACGTGCCTAATTTCGGTTCTTTTGAACTTTCCGAGAGCTCTTGCCACATTTTGTCCACAAAACATTAAAACAATGCATTGGCACATGCTCCGGCAGACGGGTCGTTGTAAGCTTCAGTTTCTATTTGTTGGTGACTACGTTAGACAAGGGTCTAGGGTTTAAGCGGGAGCTCACGGGAGCAGAAGAGCAGTCTGTACAAGCGATGGGGCGACTTTCTACTCTCAGGCGCTGCTTGCAGAAGGGACCCTGGAGCTTCTCAAAGGTACGCCCTCGTCGCGTACATTGCTTCGCGGAGCAATGGCCGTCTTAGAGCCCGTCATAAGGAGAAAGAAATCTGTAGACAACCTCGCAATGTTTAGTTTTGATATTGGATGCCGCGCGTGGTTGCAAGTGGTCGTCTGCATGGAAGTCTGTCGATGTGCCAGCATTGACTATCTCACATGCATAGAAGCTTTTTGGAAAATTTATTTAGGCTGTGTTGAATGCTTTGCTAGAGGCTTACCTAGTAGAGTGCTTGCATGATGCACCTTTTCTTTGAGGGAGAGCTGTTATGTTCTGGCATCTATCGAAACCTGACAGTTTTGCACCTTGAACTAAACCGAACATTAATTGACCTAGCAGAATTTTTTTTGCTGCGTGAATGAGAAAACAAAGGGAAAGTTGGCAAGGGAGATTTTTGCAAGCATTATGCTTAGACCAAGTTTTGGTTGAAGGAAGTTTCATGAAGGTGCTCGTGTCAACATCAGTGCATTGTATAGACGTGAAAGATTTTTGAAGGGTGCTTTATTGCAAAGGATCCCAAATTGCTTATTCAGGCTACTTGTTGGAAGTACTTTGAGAAGGAAAGCTGTCACGATTTGACAACATTCTTGTTGGGGTGGCCATTTCTTATCAAAGTGTGCTTTGACTCTCTTCATATTTTGTGAACAGCCCAAGTTCAGTGAAGACCTTTTTATTGTCAATTTTTAGTTTGAGCAGTTCGTCACTGCAAAGCAGTGTAACAGGATACACTTTTTTTGCGGCAGCTAAGACCTTTCTATCCTCTATTTGTAGTTTGAGTGGTTTGGCACTGTATAATAAGAGGATGCACTTTTTTGGCAGCCAGCTACCAAGCACATTTGAACTTTTTTTAGGTCAATCCTGTAATTTAAATTGTTCATAATGCTTATTTTGATCACCATAAAAAAGAAGCTCTTCATTGATCTATGATTGCCCTAGCCTTGTATTTTTGTGGAACTAATACTATGTAAATGTGCAGGATCAGGCAAACCAACCCGGTTTGATCTTAATGCCCAAAGGGCATGTTTTCATAGTCTTGAATCTTCGTGGGCCTGCTTCTCAGGTTTCTAAGCTTCCCCTAGTTTTTCATGTATAGTGATGTTTATTCAGTTTGCTAAGCACTTACTTTGTGTTCTATCACAGTTCATGGGTCTTGTACTGAAACAAAATGTAAAGTTCGCAAGTCAAATCAGCAAATAAGGCATTGTTGTCTGAACGAAAAGCGATGCTTTCATTCCTCAGGTACTCAGTGACATGCGAGTTGAATCGTTCATGCTTGTGAAGTTTAAATTGGTTGCTTAACTTGTCTCAGGATACCAAAATAAAGATCGCTGTTTGTTTTCTGGTACCGTGTTCTTGAAGGCCAAGCCATGGCAGGTAGGAACTATTATGATGTCCTTGGTGTAAGCAAGGGTTCCAGCCAATCAGAAATCAAGAAGGCCTACTATGGGGTACATTCTACACTGTCTAACTGGTATACAATTATGAGCAAATAAGTTGAAAGCTTGTATATGATGTAAAGTATTTTCTGGCAGCTTGCCAAAAAGCATCACCCTGATACTAACAAGGGGGATCCGGATGCAGAAAAGAAGTTCCAAGAAATTCACCGTGCTTATGAGGTTGTGATAAATTTTGATAGATTTTATGTCAGAACATTGAGTTTAGTTGCCTGGCGCAAATACTGATATTTTTTTCTCAAAATACAGACCTTGAAGGATGAGGAAAAGCGTTCTTCATACGATAAGGTTTCTGATTTTTTTTAATTATTCTTCACATCATCTTCCCATATGCAGGGTGTGGCCACTTGTACTTATATAATTGCTCTGTCTAAGAGGCACTATCCTCTAAGCACCATTGAAACGATTACTAGATATTGTTTAGTGGCATACAAGCACACGGACCCAATCAATGGCTTGCACTGATTTCAGTAGCCTGATTCTTGTGTGATTACAGCTAGGACATGAAGCTTATGAAAAAGTTGGATCTGGTGGTGCTGGGCCGGGGTTCGGTGGATTTGGGGTTTTGGTGGTGGGTTCGGAGGTTTCGGTGGGTTTGGTGGTTTTGGAGGTTTTGAGGAGGTAATGCTTTTGTGTTGTCTCGATACAAAAAAACATAATAAAAGTTTCGGTTTTGTAACTGCCTTCTGTAGTTTTGCTGCATGCGCTCAAAGAATTTAAGCAAAGGTTGCTTTTTAATTTGTGCAGCTTTTGTGTGAGCAAAAGAAATATGAAAACTGTGGGAGTGTCTTCGATTGGGTTGAATTTTTAATGTCCTTCATTCTTGATCCCTTGCCATAGCATATCTTCACTCATACACATGCATACCCCTCTCGTTGCCTTTTTATAGGTTTTTATCTTGTTTTGTTATAGTCAAATTGTAATTTCTCTTCGCTGCTCAAGGGTCACTATGCTGTCAGTAATAGATTGGTGACAGGCACTTATTAAGCAACTAAGTTGTTTTGCGAAAACCTAACACCTCAGGTATCATAATTCTTACAAAGAAGGCTGAGCATCCCCCCCAGCCCCCCTGGTGGAACGTGACGTGCCTCCGTTTCCCCAAGGGCGTACCCCAAGGACAACTTGTTTCTCTTGGTACTTGAGTACTGGGCTGTTCTTTGCAGCTGTAATGGAAGAGGGTTCTGTTTCTTTGATTTAATGGGGACTTTGAACACTTTGGATTGACCTTACTTGAAAATGTGAAGATGCCTCTTTCTTTACTCTGAGGAAGACAGACAGGTTGGGAGTTGCCTTCTGTAGTGTCAAAATCTGTTAATTGGATATGATAGGTTCACTTATTGGAGTTCTAATTACGAAATTCACATCTCAAATCACTATTTTCACTATTTGATGATAAAGTTCTGTATCTCTTGTTCAAGGCAATACAAGTACATGGATTTTTTTGTGAAGTTTTAAATTTACAAGCTTTTTGTGTGAATTCTCTGTCTTGTCACAAGTAGCTTTTTGGCCTTAGTGCACTATGGGTGAAGGTCGTTCAATGTTCATTGCTTGACAAGTGTCCCAAGGGGCCTTGAAAGTCTTGTGAATAGAAAGACATCATAGTCTTCTAAATGCTATCTTGTTTTATTATTTTCTATGTTTATTAAGTTTATATTTTCTTATGAAAAAAGCACTAAAATATTTTTTGTGTTTTAAATTTAAATTTTATGGTTTTTATTTTACTTCTTTCTCATTTTATTTTGTTTCAAAATGTTGATATGTAATGTGCACCTTTCACATTATATGTGATTATGGGCACGTATTTAAACTAATTCTCCCTCATCACTCCTTAACTTAGCAGGCCTTCGTGCCTCCTCATCTTGTTTTTATAGTGTCTCTTTCTTCTCATGCTTCTTTTAGTGGCGAGCGTCATTATGGCCGAGTCTACCATGCATCTCAGAGCCATGAAAGAACCTTGGTTTCCCTTATGTGTGTGTTTGTGTGGCCCATTGCACTAAATTATGTCCTTATGATTGAAACTGAGTATGTGTACGTTTGTATTCAAGTATCGCTTATGTTGATGTACTATCAGTGTGTGTGTTTGTGCGCACGCATGCGTGCAAGTGCACACGTCCATATCGAATTCTACACCCACCAGTAGGCGCTTGTGATGTCAATGGGGATGTGTGATAGAACAGATAGGTTGTCATGTCTTGGATGTCCACCAAGAGTATTTAGCTGGCAACTGCCTTTATTTTGGGCTTCTCCCTGATTAGTCTAGGTAAGTGCATGTGGGAGTATGTATCGGTTCTTAGTACCGGTTTTTTATTATTGAGCATTGATGCATCGGTAAAGGGTTGTGGTATGTAGCAAATGTTTTGCATGTTTTTTCGACGTCTACCATGTGTGACTATCATGAGTTAATAACTTGCACTTTTCTTTTGAAGGTGGATTTGTGCTTATTCTGAATTTGTCTTGTTATATATTGCAACTGTGCCCTTTTACAGTCTTCATTGATGGGTGACATTTTCTTTTTTGTTTATCACTTCAGTTTTTGCCAGAATGATCATGTTATTGAAATTGGAAAAATAGGGGTTTTGTTGTTTGTATCTTTATCATGCTGGCGTGATGTAAAAGAGCTCGTAAATAAGTCACATGCACAAGCATGCCTGGGATTATTCAATGTGGTATGTTGCTCCTTATTGTTGGTATTCTCACCTTACATTCTAGTGGATTATTGCAGCTCTTTAAGACAATGAAGGGTGGTGGAAATGGGTGGGGGTGGGGATGATGTGAAGGTAAGCTCCTTCAGCCATGGATCAGAGCTTACTTTCCATTGTAGATGGGAAAACTGATGAAGTGTTTCGTACATGCAGGTTTCCTTGGACATCACTTTTAGAGAAGCTATTTCTGGTTGCACAAAATCTGTTAGTTTCTCTGCGGCTGCTCCTTGTGATGCTTGCAGTAAGCTTATGAATATTGTTAATTCCTTAATTTCAGATAGTTACTAAGCGTTTGTAACTCATCCCTTGTCTTTTGTAGGTGGAACTGGTGTGCCTCCAGGAGTTAGACCTGAAATTTGTAGGGGTTGTAATGGGACGGGAATGGTGGGTAGTTGCATATTTTACACATCTTGAATAGACAAGACTATGTTTATAATAATTTAACTTCTCAGTTTAGATAGATCTATAACTATTTTTTTAGTTTTAGTTTAAGTATTGTGGCTTCCCAAGGTTCCTATTGATTGGGTTTATTTCTGGGGTCATTTGGATTTTAGGTTGCACTCTTTAACTGACTGCATGTCCATACTCATTTTGTGATTCCTAGAATACATAGACAGTTGTCGTAAAATAATTTGTTGGAAATTGACACATATATCAATCTGGTGCAGAGCGTGCAGAGACCTTCTTTGGGGTTCTTATTCCAATCAACATGTGCACAATGTGGAGGTTCAGGAGAATCTGTTTCGGTACGTGTCACAATTCATGAGCGACTCCAGGAATGTGCCTTTACGTGTTCGTTACTTAAAGTTTTTAGTTGGCAGGAAAAGTGTGGGAAATGCAGTGGAAAGGGTACTGTTAAAGCCAGGAAGTCTGTGTCAGCCAGTATTCCAGCTGGTAAGTGGTACCTTGGAACTCTTGAGAAGTGCAAGCGACCTTTATACTTCTGCATGAAGTGTTTTACATCTGTGTGTCAATTGGGACACTCTGAGAATAGTGTTTTTTATCTGAAGACCTTTTTTATCAGCTTTCGCCTTTCTGAAGAATGTTACACCCTGCTCTTACAAATTCTTGAATCCGTTGTCAATTTATCGCACATACTTCTCATTGCAGATAGTGTTATGCTAAATATGCTCATCAAAATTCTCTTTAGAGAGTACAGGGGCACATTTCAGGGGCTTGTCCCTCACATTCAAACGCCCATTGAAGCTAACTAAAATGAAACTGAAAAGCTCATGTGTTGAAAAGGGTAGAGTGTGCCCGTTTATGTAATGCGGATGGCTTTTCTTGTTTGTTTGTTAGGCGTTGATAATGATAACACCGTACGTGTGCCTGGAGGTGGCGGCTACTCAGCACAGTCCCGTGTTCCAGGAGATGTTTTTGTTATAATTAAGGTAGGTGTCCCAAATATCTGGCGTACTTCTGCCTTAAATCCCTCGTAGAGCAGAATTGTAACGTATTTTGGATGATACAGGTTCTACCAGACCCTGTATTTAGGCGAGAAGGAAGCAATGTCCATGTTGACATACCCATCTCTTTTGCTACGGTATTGTGGGAACTGGTTTCTTTGCTCTATTGCTTACACTCTTCAAAGTGTAGGGTCTAGACTAACCATGCCTCTGCATTCAGGCTATTCTTGGAGGTAAAGCACAAGTGCCCACCCTCAGTGGTGACGTGATACTTAAGGTAATGGTACAGCAAATTTTGATGTAGCCTGCAAAATGCTCAAGCACAAATTTACTGTCTCGCAAGTTTCCTTTGTATGCCTTCATGTCAATATGTAGATATTGTGTGTATGTAACTGAGCGAGGGAGCATTTGTCCTCACAGTCCTATTCTTGCTTTAGCAAACCAAACAAGCAGCAGTTAATATTTTAGTTGCAAATTGCGAGTATCAAACAACATTCTATTTGTTCGATAGTCAGCTTGTCATCTTAGTAAAAGCTTGCTTCTCCTTTTTTTTCAGGTACGGCCAGGAACACAGCATGGTCATAAGGAAGTTTTGAGGAATAGAGGTAAAGCTCATGAACCCACATGAATGCTTTGTCATTTTGTTGTCACATTTAATACTTTTGTCTGTCACACAATTGTTGATGCAGGTATCCGAGCTGTAAATTCTGCATTTGCGGGTGATCAATTTATCCATTTCCAAGTCACCATCCCAACGTATGGGCTTCTAATACCCGGTTTCAAATTTAATTGTTGATAGGGGTGTTGTTCACTTATGGTTTTTTTGTGTGGACTCATGCTTCTATTAGGAGTCTGAGTCAGCGACAGCAGACCTTGATTGAGGAGTATGTGAAGGACGAGGCTAGGGAAACCAACGAGGAAGGGGCTGCAGCTGCAGGCGGGAGGATGTGAGGAGCTCTATCATGCTAATGGCAGATCAAAGGCCAGTACGAGCTGCAACGCTTGCAAAAGGATGGACTGGAAAGTAAGAGTTGAGAGTTCTGTATAGGCAATTCTATATTGGCATTAACAGAGGCGTGAATGGGCAGATTGGCAGTTGTTTAGACAAGGGGCTACAAAATTCAGGATGGCTTTGCATGCTTCAGAGGCAATGAGGTAAAGTAGGCTGCTTGCGAGCAGAGTGGAGTAAAATTAGCCACTCATTGCTTTTCAGCTAACTTCCTAGGAGAGTTATTTGTGAGGGTCAAGTAACTTTTACCTTCAGTAATACCAGGTGCAGTGTACTCCAGGCACATAACATTAATTCTTTATACCCGAGAGGTTTATTTATTTTGTACAATGCTGATTGTAATGAGTACCTAATGCCTATAGTTTTTGCACCCGTCACAGATGTGGAGGGGCTAGTGTTTGTAGTCAAGGTGATAGTAGTGTGTCAAAAGCATACAAGCTTCACTACACAGTAATGATTTCGGATGAAACATACATTGGAAATGATATACATTAAGTGCACTATTATGTATCATGGTACATTTTATTGGTGCTTCACTTTATTTGTCTGTTTTGGTATTGATTGCTTCACATGACGGGTGCTATTTCTTTTACATGTTTCAATTTGACCGTCGACCTTTGAGAACAGGAGCCACAATCAAAAAGCATGCTTTTACTACCGAAGATTATATTTTGGAACAAAATGTACTCAAAATCAGAAAACCTAAATGAGGTGAGGTTTCAAGGTAAAAAAGACCTGTCCCCTGAATGTATTTCTTCGGCCTCTTAAAATCTGTAAATTTATTGAACGAAAATATGCCACCTCAGGAAACCTGCAAGTGAACATATAGTACAAACTCATAGGGCGTTGGCTGTTGAGGAGAAACATGTCCTTCTGAAATGTAAGTGAATCCTTAAGTTACATAGTATCAGGTTAGCAGGAGAAAGTGAGATTTAATTTTACTTGAATATGTAATTTGTTGAAAAAGCGGTTTGTCATGGCTTTACCATGAAAATTCAACTTGATTAAGCAGCAAATTCTTCATTTAGTGCTAGAATATACTCATCCACTATCTGAAGACAACACTGCTCCTTGTGAACACATCCGTTGTTGGCAAGTCTTTGTGCTTCTTTCCAATTTTAGCTTTCTTCCTCTCCCACCCTTGGTCATAGTCTACTGGGAAATCTTTTAGCCATTGTGGGCAAAGACATTTGAACACATGATAACTGTAGCTCGTGGGTATCTTACTATCTCTTGTGCTGGTGGGGTGGCATGTCATTGGTCATACATATAGTTATGTATTGCTTTTAGTGTGCAAAACTAGCCCTCAACCCTTTCTCTTCTTGAAGTGCAAGATTTGTGTAACGATGTTATTGTTAACCCTGTCTTGGTGTGGGATTCTATAAAGCATTTGATTAAGTTTCCAAAGTCATACATCAAATTAGGCTCAAGCCAATGCTCATCCTTCTACAATGAGGCCAAAACATTGCATCATTATGTGTGTCATTCACTCTTTCAACATAGACTAGTTGTTGGAAATAGGCAACATGATCGAATGTATCACCTATACCATCAAATTTGTTGCACATGCTAGCTTGGATAAGCAAATTTGCTCTCACCAAATATCCATGCGTACATTTCCCAATTTAGTTCATGGGGTGGGGTTGATGACCACCATTCCCTTCAAAATATGAGTTAGTAGGGATTGAAGGCAAAGTTTTCTCTTAACAACTATTTTGCAAGAATCCAATTTTTCTTAGAACTTTAGTGGTACCTAAAGGTTGTGGTTCCCATTGACCTATTTGTGAGTGCGGGAAGGAGAAGATACACAATATGTGGTGGAGCACATGATGATAAAAATAACTCATCCACTCATTATTCTATTAAATCAATAATTGAATTATGTTAATGATGGGTTAGTGGATGTTAGGGCTAGTTCCCACTTGGAGGCCAACGTGGCCAAAGTGGCCTATATATGTACAAACCTTTGTAAAGCATGCCTATGGCATCACCCTACACTAATAATTTCAATGCAATGTGCAACTTGCTTTGAGGCTAAGCTCTTCGTCAGAGCATCAACAGGGTTATTATGCATATGAACCTTGATTAGCTCAATCCATTTTATCTTGTATCACATATACGTTGCCTCTATGTATTTTGAATTTGAGTGAAACACGGGGTTCTTAGCTAATGCTATAGCACTCTAACTATCACAATGATATATTGGAGTCTTATGAATGCAAAGATACCCTGCTAGACGAGCTAACCATACAACTTCTGTGCTAGCACTAGAAACTGCAACATACTCTGCGTTTGTGGTGGAAGATGAAGCGAAATCCCAGAGACGACCTACATGAAGCTACTACTCCAGTGACATAGCCAGATGTGGATTTTTGACTATCTACACAATCCTACATAATCTGCATTGGTGTAACCAACTATGGATGCATTGCTATTCGCAAGGCATAAGCACTTGCTTGCTGTATCGTTCAGGTACCTCAAAATGTGCTTCACTGATTTTTACTTTCTACTAGGGATTTACCATAAATGTGCTAACCACTTCCACTGCAAACACAATGTTTGGTGTAGTGGCTACCATAGTGTACTGGCACCTTTGCCATTTATGCTTTCTCAACAAGATTTGGGAGTATCATCCTTGCTAAGGTTTGCATATGCCTCCATTGGGGTACTCAATGAAGGCTTCCTCCCCTCCATACTAAAACTTTGCAAGATATTGTGGATATACGTCGCATGAGATAACTTTAGTATTCTATGCTTTCTGTCTCTCTTGATACACATACCAAGAAAGTGATTTGCGTCTCCCAAATCCTTTATAGCAAATTGCATGCTAAGTGATTTCTTAAAGATGGCCATCTTGTCCTTAAGACTTTTCGCCAATGAGCATATCATCGACATAAAGTTTTAAGATGATTAGAGAACCACCGCTTAGCTTCTGGGTATACACACAATGGTCTTCTTGGCTCCTTACATAACCTTGGGATTGCATGTACTTGTGGAATTTTTGGTACCATTGCCTTCATACTTGCTTAAGGCTATACAATGCCTTTGATAGTCTACACACCACTCCTGTCCTACTAGGTTTGGTAGGTTTAACTTCAAAACCCTCTGGTTGCTTCCTATAAACATCCTCTTCCAGTTCCTTGTGAAGAAATTCCGTCTTCATGTCTATTTGGATAAGTTCCATGTCCTTAGTGGCTAGATCTTTCTGTGATTTGGGGTTTAGCTTTTTGCTAGATCTTTAGGTACATGTGAGAATATATCACACAGATCTGCATTTTTCCATCCAGATAAATTGAGTGATCAAACCATACATGGGTTTGGCAATTACAACATATATTCATATAAATCTCCGATGTTATCCACAATGTTCCATGAAATTTCGAACTTCTTTAACACTGGTAGGTCTAGGCATTTCTGCAATGACCTCCACTTTCTCCATACTTAACCATGAATACACATTTTTTGGGATTTAAACAAACCCTATATAGGTGGCATTTCTCAAAGACTTTCTTGAGATGCTCAGAGTGTAAGGTGTGAGCTTTGTACTAGAGTATGAGTCAAGGAAAGAAAAGGTGGAATTATCCCACATGCAGTGGTGCAAGGTTGTACAACTACTTAAAGCTCATTTCATGAATGAATAAACCAATTCCATTTTGCATTACATCTCCCTTGTTTATGGTGAGCTTGTGATGGCTTAGCAAATACTCAAGATCGTGTTTATGAGTCCAAGTTGATTGATCTTGAAACCTAATTTGCTTGAGTGATAATCTAGCCAACACACTCTCACTTGTGTGCATGATGTTTCTCTTTCATCCACCCTAGCTAGCACGATCCCATTCCCATCACGTGGTATCAGAGCTACGGTGTGCTAGCTAGGATTGTTGTTATGCTTTTGCGTGTTAGTGATTAGCATTTTTTGATTAACATTCTCTAATCTCTATTTGCATTAGCTTAATAATCCCAATCCCTAATCACCACTTGTGCAAGAGCATGCTCCACTACCCTTTGGCGATTAGGTGAGGGGAACTTGCATTTAACATTGGTCATGTGTGCAATTTTTCAATTAGTATACATCCTTTTGTGTTCATTTTTTAGCTTTCTTTACGACATAATTTCTCTCATTGCAAGCATCATTGCCGTGTGCAATTTGTGTGTGCGCAAAGTAATTCACACAAACTTTCCATAGAGCTCTTTCCATAATTTCTCTCATTGCAAGCATCATTGCCCTGTGCAATTTGTGTGTGCGCAAAGTAATTCACACAAACTTTCCATAGAGCTCTTGCATGCTTCAATTGCATTTCATTTGACCCCTCCAATAAGCTCTCAAAATCTTTGTGCTTGCAGCCTCATATCGAGCCTCTAAACTCTTTGCTTAGAGCTACATTAGTGGTCTCTAATCTTGTTGCTATTATTAGGTGTGTGTTGCACTTATATGTGAAGGGGTGCATGTATTCTCAGCTTGTCAAAACCGCGTGAAGAATTCCCTATTAATGAGAGGCAACCCCTTTTGAGGGG
Organism: Adiantum capillus-veneris; assembly: GCF_014529385.1. Lineage (NCBI taxonomy): Eukaryota > Viridiplantae > Streptophyta > Polypodiopsida > Polypodiales > Pteridaceae > Adiantum > Adiantum capillus-veneris. The sequence continues at coordinate 235,195 of NW_028221436.1, forward strand.
CCACAAAAAAAAAAGCAACCCAAATTGGACGCCCATTGGGAGGACATAGGCAATCCCTCTAGACTAAATTGAAATCTGCCTAGGCGGGTTCGCGAACAGATGCAACAGATTACACCTGACGAACTCCATCGGCTGCCTGACGTCCTGCCTTACGAACCTGCTCCTCCTCTGATTGACCCGCTCCCTGTCCGTGGACCGGCCCTGACTGGTGAGGGAGGTAAAACCTCGCCGACTGACGAACTCCATCGGCGGCCTGACGTCCTGCCTTACAAACCTGCTCCTCCTCCGATCGACCCCCCTGTCGTGATCGACCTCGACTGGTGGCGGAGGTAAAACCCCACGCTCAATTGCTTTTTAATCAATTTTGGGTCTGCCCATACAGGGCCCCTCTTCCCGCATTCTGCTGAAAGCCCAAGCTCCCAACCCCTTACCAAGGGGAGTACTCCCGCGCTTTGCCCGACTTGCATAGCCCTCGATCACACGGCCCGGAGCCACCCTCTACAGGGGGTTTTCCCGCCTGCAGAGAGCCCGAGGCTACCAAGGCATATCATCAAGCCCTCCATAGGGGGAGTGTCATACCATGCAAAGGCACTAAAGAGAAGGGCTTTCTTACGAGCATTCAAAAGAACTTCAAGCAAAGAGATCACCTTCAAAGAAGAACTTCAACATTAAGGCTTCAATTTTGAACTATAAGCAGACCAAAGCCAACAAGGCTTCAAAGAGGGAGCACACCTAAGCATCAAAAGGCCATTCCTCTTGCCATTAGCCTCCCTTCCCACGGGGTGATTGGGCCCTAGGATTTGAGCCCTTCTCTAAGGAATGCTCCCACCAAGCTACAAGAGAGCAACATTCAAGATTCATCAATGCCATTCAAAGCAGAACCCCAAGCCAAATCATCGAGAAAAAATTCAAAGAAAGACCAAGTTTTTCCATCATCTGTGTGAAGGGTGACTTCACTTACATGAAGAGGTACTTCACATTGAAGGGAAATTTTAAAGAACACATTAAAATTAAAAATTTTGCAGCCAAGCACAATTTTTGCAATGTATGTCACTACATCTATTGTTAAGGAGGATAATGTCATTGTGCTAGTGTACGGAGTCCAGACACTAGCCTTGGAGAGTCTCCAAGTACAAAGACTGCTCCAAGGCACCATGTGGAAATTTCAAAATTCACTTGGAGGGGAAGGAAAACTGACAAAATCATCATTAGCATCCGCATTAGCAGTTCTTTTACATCAGTATTTTGCATTGCACTTGTTTTTTTAATAAAGTCTGACTGCACAACAAAAGGGAAAAAGAAACACTTGTTCGAGGGGAGGATGCAAAGACAAAGATCATGAAGCAGTTGAAGACAAATCTTTGAAGAAGACAAGGTACTCTTGGATTAGGGTGAAGCGGACATTGGTCAGGATTTTGCTCTTGGATTAGAGCACTGTTTTTGCTCCTGGATTGGAGTGTTATGTTGCCTATGCTCCTGGATTGGAGTGTTGTCTTTCTTCGTCAAGTTGTAGCCCAAATTTTAAGAGGAGGATTCCTCTTGTATTGACATCCTTAGTTGATACCATGTGTCGTCCTTAGTGGATAAAGAATCTTTCATGTATTCTTCCTAGTCCACACCTCAAGGGGAGGATTGTAAAGTGTGAGCTTTGTACTAGAGTACTAGAGTATGAGTCAAGGAGAGAAAATGTGGAACTATCCCACATGCAGTGGTGCAAGGCTGTAGAGCTACTTAAAGTTCATTTCAGGGATGAATAAACCAATTCCATTTTGCATTACATCTCCCTTGTTTATGGTGAGCTTGTGATGGCTTAGAAAATACTCAAGATCGCTTTTATGAGTCCAAGTTAATTGAGCTTGGAACCTAATTCGCTTGAGTGATAATCTAGTCAACATACTCTCACTTGTGTGCACAATTTTTCTCTTACATCCACCCTAGCTAGCACGATCCCATTCCCATCACAAAGTGGTCCGCTTGTTTGGTGGATGAGTGTATGCATAGGTTGTCCATGTAAACTTCTAAGAAGTCCGGTAGATACTCCTTGAAATCATGGCTCATGAGCCTTTGAAATATTGTTGGAGAATTTGCTAACACAATTTAAGGCATGATTCCATATGTGAATATTTTCCACTCCGTGGCAGAAGCTGCTTTATGCTAATTTTTTATATCAAGGCTAGTTGGTTATAGCCTAAGAATCCATCTAAAAGCCTGTAGGATTCCTTTCCAATCACTCTTTTTAGGACGTGATCGGTGATACAAAGAGGATAGTAGCCTTTAATGGTTGATGCATCACCTTTTTGAGGTTGACACATACCCTTAGATTTTTATTTTTCTTAGATACTACCACAATTGAAGATTTCAAATTTGTGTGTTCAATCGCATGGATGAATTCTGCTTCCTTGAGCGTTTCAATCTCCTCTTGAACATTTTTAGTAAAGGTCTCATTATATGTGTAGAGTCTTTGTCTACTTGGCTTGGCATCATCTCTCATGGGTATTGTATGCTGAAAAATGTCATGATCCACCCCCTTGAGATCTTTGTATGACCATGCAAAGACATCCCTATGTTTCTTTAAAGTATGGGAAATTCTTCTTCTTCTTGAGACAAGTTAGTAGCAATATATGTAGGTTTTGGTTCCTCTCCCCAAATTCTGCTAATTTTCAATCTTCTTGGCATTCTTTGGTCCTTCATATTTTTTTTTTGGCTCGTTAGGATGTCTCATGGGTTGTTATACTATGATTCTTCTATACTATAGTGTGATGGAACATGCATAGCCTCACTACCTTTGTCGCTTTTGAACACCATTTCGGTGGTCCATACCTCTTTCAAGCTCTATTTCAATTCTTGATATTTACCTTTTCTATTTCAATTCTTGATATTTAAATTTTTTATCCGTTTCGGTCAGGTGGATTCCCTCTTCTCTAGTTTGTCTGTCTTTTGGTTTTTTGTTTTGTTTCAATCTGTTGTCTCAAGTCTCTCTTTCTATAAGATGGGTATCTGCTTGTCATCTTGTTCTTAATACAACCATCAGCATTAACCATCATCAAAAAATATGTTTTTCCTTTGATCTCTAATACTAAATTTTTTCTAAGCAATTTGGTATCGCGTTTCTTTCTATACCTCTCTTTTGGTCTACAACATTGATTGAAAAAATCAAGGTATTTTTTCTATCCTCCTTGTAGCAGTAGCATCACTCTTATGTGCTCTTTTTTTACGTTGGATTTTTGTTGTAAGAGTTTTCTCTTCCAATTCATTCATAACCTCATAGTAATAGTCAAAGAAAACTTGCTCATCGTCAAGATCAACCATGGTTACCATTTGGATAGGAATAATGTTGTAGCCCTCTTCATCACAAATTAAGGCGGGTGTGGACTCATTGACACAACATTCATGGTTGCCAATATTTGAATACACTCAAATGGATCAAAAAGATGTTCAAGGAAAGGTGCAAGTTTACATCATTCATATCTCGATCCAAGATACAATCCTCTCGCTTTAAAATACCATTTTCTAAAGCTCCACACATCCAAATAAGAGCGTCTTTGTTTAACCATGATAATAGTTTAGTTTCAGTTGAGGTTTTAGAATTAAATTCTTGGATGGGTGTTTTTAGGATATCCTTCTAAGAATGATCTTTCAAGTTCACCCTTGTAATTGGCCCTACTTGTTTGAGATTAAGGTATTCATTTCTCCAATCCTAGTAATTGAATCTGCTTTATATCAAAACCTACAATGGAAAAAGTATATTGGTAGTCCATTCCATAATAGCAGACTATCACATTTTTCAATACTCCCATTGGTTGGTCAATGTGACCATCTGCCAATTATAGTTTCATTCTTGATTGCCTTATTGCTAGTCTACCCCTAGCCAGGCTTCCCATTCTCCTTTGGTGACTATGGCAATGCCAGCCCCACTGTCAAGTACTGCCAAGGTTTTGACTCTGTTATACTCCACAGAAAGTGTTTGTATTCCGTTCATTTCCTTCACAATAATAATCTCTTACCCTGTTCATTGGAACATGTTTGAGAAGTTTATCTCAAGATTCTTCTTGTTGCATGCTTTGACTTTTGTTTTGTTAACCCAATGATTCCTACTTTTTTCAATGTGTCATGCGGATCTTCCCATAGACATGGTCTGATCTTCAATAGTTCTCCCTCTGTAATGGTACACTGGATGTGTGTTGACATTATTGACTAATGGTTTTCCACTTCTACGGTTTGTTTCACTTAATTTTGTGACTTGCACACCAAAGATTGTTCTTTGTTTTCACTTAGGTATGACAATAGATTTTTGAGTGTTCAGTCTCGTCCAGCTCCATAAGTGGATGGTCTAGACACACTTCTTCAATTCGGGCTAATTTCAAGGTCAGGTTTCCATCGTCAAACTCTCTCACTTTCTTCCATACGTGTTTCATGGCAATCTTCCTCCACTAAGGGGATTCCCTCTAGCGCATCTTCAGTGTTGGGTACTATGATTTCATGTTCTCCTTTTCCAACTAAATCCTTCCTCAATTCTTTAGTATCTTTCATCTTAGTTGGTCGTGATTTTGTTTCATCCTTTGTAGGATTTCCAATGATTTCAACTTTTAATTTTTGTGCCTCAAGCATCCTTTGTGTTATTCTCATTAGATTCTGATAAGCTTCCCATTTTGCTGCTATCAGGGGTTGGATAATTATTCCATTCGGTTTCTATGATTTGACCCACTTTTAATTCTTTGTAAAAGGCTTCCAAGACTATGTTGATGGGTTTATAGTTTTATCCACAAGTATTGAACCACCTAGTTTTGGTTTTGGGTTCTTTGAACTCTATCAAAATTGACTTTGCTCTTTCTTGAAACAACCTTTGAGATTTTTTTCTCAATTTACCTTCTTTGTTTCTCTTTCCTAAGTTCATAGTGTTGACATCTCCTTATCTTGAAATCCTCAGAGAATCTTTTACTACTCTCCGTCTCATTCACACTACTTTGTTTATGCTTTTTGGCTTGTGACCTCGTAAAAACTTTAATTGGATATGTTGGTTCACTATTAGAGGAGGTAACTGGCAAGACATTGACTATTTTATAACCATTTTTCTTTGTTTACTAGGTTTATAGGACAATTCTCCCTTTTGGACTGCCACATTGCATGCAATAAGCCTCAATTGGATTGGAATTTTTATCACGTTATGGGCAATCATTTTTTCACTGATCCACAATTATGACAATATCCCATTCTCAATTTAGGCATTGGTTTTAGCATGGGTGGCCTAGTCTCTTGATTGGAAATGAAGTATATAGGTGCTACTTCTAGAGGTGCTTGATAAACTGGTTCAACCATGGAAGTTATACCAATCCCCCTCTACTAACATGGTAGATGAACTAGCATAAATGGTACTATGGCTTGATCTTGCACTTGTTCTTAAGGATGCATATAATTGACTTGTATTTCATTATTCCTGGTCGTGGTGGTTGATGACCTAGGATAGGTCGTGGTCTCTTCATTGACACGGGTGGCTTTTGCTTTTGGTCTATGCTAGGTGGATACCTATACGTAGGTTGTCCTTGCAACCTCATTGGCATGTATTGAATGTTCTTGTCATACTTTGCTTGGTAATAACAATCATTTGTCTCATGGTTTGTCCATTTTCCCTTGATAGCACACCAACTGGGTGGCCTTGTTGGTCCCATGGCTTGCCCGTGCAGTGGACCTTGTCCTATCCCTCTTCAAGTGGTAAGACTGCTCCATCTTGCGCCATGAGAGAAAAGAGAACCCACCTTCAAGGGAAAAATCATCTCATCGGTGAGGTGATAAATTTTTTCTAAATGAGTTTATGGTTATCAATAACAAATTCGCTCCATATCATCCTCAAGCTAATGACCAAGCAAAGCATACAAACAAAATCCTTAGCTCAATGCTTACAAAGATTGTGAGCCGTGGACACACTTATTGAGAGATGAATCTTCATTCATCTCTTTGGGCTTATAGAGTTTCAAAAAAAAAATAATCTATGAATGCTACACCTTTTAAGCTAGTACATAGACTCCATGCAATATTACCCATGGAATTTCTACTTCCAACACTCTTGAGTTGCAAATGAACTAGAGTGGATGGGTCATGAACTGTCTGAACATTTAGAAACCTTGAAAATTAGATGAGCAAAGGCTTGCAACCATTGCACACATGTGTGCTCAAAGAAGGAAACAAAAATAATCTTCTAACTCTCATGATTGACCAAAATCTTCAAGCAAAGAGACCTTGTATTGATATATTCCTTGAAACAATACATTTCCAAATGCGAGGAAAGAGGACATTGTCCATTTGTGGTTGAATGTGGGGCTATTAAGTTAGCCACTTTAGATAGAGAAGTGTTAGACGAGGACTGATCAAACGAGCGCCCACCTAGCTGGACACCACATTTGTACTCTATTGATTTTCTGGGCTAATGTAGTGATACTCTGTGTAAATCCTAATTCCAAAGTAGCATTCGATTCCCTAAGTTGTAATGCTGTCATGATATTTGTAAAGGTCCATGTGAACTAGCACTGGCCATTTGGAAAGCACTAGGTATAAAGGTCAATAACTTTAATGTGAAAGCATGGCTTATCTTTAGAAGAATAAAGGAGCTTTGAAAACGTACGCTCAAGCTACGAAGCTGCTCCAACTTGTAATCAACTTTTCTAACGATTGGATAATCCGTTTTCAATTCCAAAACTTGCATTGTGTTTCTCTTTCCATGCTCTTTCAATTAAGTGTAAGCATTGTCAATTTTGCCGTGGTTTGCGACTATGCGTCTGTGAGCCTTAATTGAAAATTTGAGTGCTTAAATCACATTTTTTAGTTGCTTTTTTACAATAGGAGAGTGTTCCTAGACCATCGGGCGACCTTTGCGACCTTTCTGGACTGATTTATTGCAGTTTTGAGGACCTTAACTATGATGGATTGTGATTTTGATACCTTGTCGGATTATGACCAGACTTGGTAGGATAGTGCCCCTAGGTGTCCTAGACCTCCTCCTAAAGTTTCGTTCCATTTCAAGTCCGTTCAAGTGCTGAAATGACGTGATGACCTAGAGCAGCGAGAAATGACATAAGAGATTTTCTTGATGATTGAGTGTTGGTTTGCTTGTTGAGTTGTGTGTGTTAGTTTGTTAATGTTCACTTCTTGAGATTTACAACCTCAAAGAGTCTCCGTGCCCCATCCGAGTCACTTCCGTGAGTATGGACATTATGTTAGTGCTTGATAGCTATGCTACAGACGTCTGTCATGCGACCCGCAAACATTGTCGCCATGACGGACGTCTGTAGCATAGCTATCTCGCACTAACATAATGTCAATACTCACGGAAGTGACTCGGATGGGGCACATAGACTCTTTGATGTTGTCAATCTCAAGAAGTGAACCTTAACAAGCAAACACAACAACTCAACAAGAAAATCAATCACTCAGTGATCAGGAAAATCTGCCTATGTCCTTTCTCACTGCTCTAGGTCATCACGCCATTTCGGAACTCGAACGGACTCAGAATGCAATGAAACTTTAGGAGGAGATCTAGGACACCTAGGGGAACTATCCTACCAAGTCCAACAAGGTACCAAAATCACAATCCATCATGAAAATGGTCCTGAATACTGTAATAGATCAGTCCAAAAAGGTCACCGTATGGTCTAGGAACACTCTCCTATGGTAAAAAATGTCTAAAATTAGTGATTTAAGCACTCAAATATGTAATTAAGGCTCACAAACGCATAGTTGCAAACCACAGCAAAATTGACAATGCTTACACTTCATTGAAAAAGCATGGAAAGAGGAACACAATGCAAGTTTTGGAATTGAAAACGGATTACCCAATTGTTAGAAACGTTGATTACAAGTTGGAGCAGCTTCGTAGCTTGAGCGTACGTTTTTAGAGCTCCTTTTTTCTTCTAAAGATAAGCCCTGGTTTCACATTAAAGTTATTGACCTTTATACCTAGGGCTTTCTAAATGTCCTGTCATTATAACTAATATCTAATTCTCCTAAATGATTTTTTCATATTAAACTGATCATTTAATATGGGGAAGTACCAGGGGAGAAAAAGCTAGAATATTGGTTAAGCTGGCAGACCGGTCACAGTAGGGATCCAAAGGGGGGACCATTTGCAAAAGAGCAATGTGCAAACAATGGGATTCAAAGACCCTAAGGTTCAACCCATCAAGACTTCCAAAATGCTAAGGTTCCAAAATTCAAAGGTTAGGTCCAATGGTCAAAACCTAGGGCAAATTGGATGCTTGTGGGAAGACTTAGAAGTCTTCCCACATCCCTATCTTGGGGACACATGTCAGCTCCCTAGGCCAGCTGCCCCCAAGATGCATTCAATTCCTATTGGATGGCCATAGAGGTGGACCAATGAGAATTAGGCTAGAGTACATTTAATTTAATTCATGTTAAAACACTTGATAAAATAACCAATAGAAATTAAGCTCTCTAGAAGATTATTGGACAGTCTCCCAAGGGGTCCAATGAGCATTCAACAGCCCAATGGCTTGCATGATTCCTATTGGCCAAAAGACTAAGGGGTCCAATGAGAGTTTAACTGCATTATTTAATTACCTAAATCTCTCACAAAAGAGAAAAGCCGGACACATGTCACAAGGCTATCACTTATGCTTCTTAATTATCATTGGCTAAGCTTTGTAGGATCCAATGGGGTGCTAGCATGAGAAATGCAAGAGGGGTCGACCAAGAGACAGAGGAGGCTGATTTTGGCAAGGCATTATCACACACACACTCACACAATCTCATGTGTAAAGCAAATAAGACTCTCTCTCCTTCTCAAGCTTTAATGAAAATCTCATCATCCACTCCAAGATTTGTGAGAAGGGAGGCCTACACCAAAAACTCTTGGCTTTGTGATGCAAATCCAACCAAGAGCCAAGCTCCAATGCATGCTCATTTCCTCTACCATGCTAATTACTAAGCTATGATACTATTTTATGAGTGATTATGTGAGGAGATATACTTCTTTCTCGTAAGAATACTCCTTCTTCCTCTCAATCTACTCTCATACCCCGCTAGCTCTCACTATCTTTGAAGGTGTGTGAGGTCTTGGGTCTGAAACCGTGAGGAAATTGATGTTGTGTTTTATAAGTGTGTGCATGGTGCTTGACGCTTCCATCTTCATTGCACCAGCAAGTTATTGAAGGAACACAAAGTATTGTATTGTGAAATGTCTCCCTTGATGGGGAAAACTCTAATACAAAGCCTTTTGGAGGAAGGATCGGCTCCATGTAAATCCGGTCCTCAACTGTTGTCAATAGTTTAATTTCTCTCTCTTTTGAAGTATTGTAATTGCCTATCTAACTAGGTGTTATGCTTTTTGTTGCTCTCTCTCCATCCAAGCACTCTTGCTATGCTCATTAGGAATCTATTCTAATAAAATGCTCACTATGTTTATGCTATTTTCCGCTACACACAAGTTACTAGGCCATTAAATGTTACATTGGTATCAGAGCACAAGGTTTCTCTTTTCTTGCTCAAGAAGGGAGGTCCTCAAGCTAATTATAGACGGTTGGTATTACCAATTGCAATTGAGTGGGTAGAATAGGGATTTATCAGCCTTGCAGTGCGTCTGCTTCGTGCAGATAACGGGGCATCACCATCGAGAGCTATGGTCTTAATAGTGGAGTCCTATGGGGCTTGCCTACGGCTTACCACTATTGAGCTATTAGAAGCTTGACAGGAGCTGGCACTGTTTTGGTGTTGAAAGACCCTCTCTTCTAGTCCTTGCAAATTAATGATATTCAAGCCACAGGTACAGGAGCTTGAGTGCTTTTCTAAAGGGGTAAAGAGGAGTAGCAACTAAGGCTTGAAGTGCCAAAGTACACCTGAAAAAGTTTACACCTAAAATTTGTTAGAATGGCTGACAATGTAAAGAGAGTGAAATTAATGTTGATAGATTTGGTTTTGCTAATGAGTAGGTTACTGATGATGCCCCTATGCTTGTTAACTACCTTGTTTCTAGGCTTCAACAAGCCATGGGAAATCCATCCCTCCAAAGTGAAGTGCAACGGCATCTACGTGCTGATGGGATTCTCCAAACTCCCCACCAAGAAGAGAGAGTACCTAGGAAGCCTCCTTGTGAGACTTCCAAAAGAGGCCTCTGTCCGATCCAGGAAGAAGAAGAGGATCCGTACGAAGGGCTCAAAAATCTACTACTTGATGACGCATCTCCTTCCCAAAGGAAGACTCAAGAGCCCCCACCAAAAGAGCAAGAAAGAAGTGAGTCTCTTGCCACCTCGGCAGAGATGGCTCCACGAAGACGACGGGCAAAACGCTCTCCAACACCTCCTAAATGGAGAAGAACATCGCACACTTCTCGACAAAATAATTCAAAGAGGGTTGACAAAAAACAAGAGAAGACAAAGACAAGAAAGAGGTCACCCTCTTCTCCATCTTCTTCATCCTCTTCCTCTTATGAAGAAAGTGATGGTGCAGACAAGGAAGACCAAGGGAAGAAAAAGGCGAGAAAGAGGTCACCCCCTTATCCATCCTTCTCAAATTATTCCTCCTCTGAAGAAAGTGATGGTGCAACTTTTGAACCACAAAAAAAAAGAGGCCCTAGGAAATCCTATGCCACATGGAAGAGGTCGTCCACGCTCAAGAAGTTCAAAGAGGGAGGAAAGAACATCTCTTTCCTTACCTATGATGGCACCTTTGGTGCTACGGACAAAGTCTTGGCCTTCATCCAACAATTCGATGCGGCGTTTGGAGATGAGGGATTCATGGAGTCCTCTAAGCTACACCATGTAGCTATGCATTTTCAAAAGTCCGCCAGACAATGGCGGTCTAGCTTACGGGAAAACAGTGAAGCCCCACGAACATGGAAAGCTTTAAGAGCTTCCATCATGAAGCAGTTTTTGGCTACCGATGCCAAAGACAAAGTACTCAGCAAATGGCGAAGCTTGAATTCAGCTCTCTCCCTACAAATCTATTCACAAATATGTAGACAAGTTTTGAGACTGTTGGACGGGAAGCGACTCACACACCCATGAAGTGCATGCAAACACTACCTAGATCAACATAATGTCAATCGAGGACACATATGACGCGATAGGCACACGGAGGAAATCTCTCAAGCTTGTCAGGCTGAGACCGTCCTACACATACAACACTCTGGAAGGCCAACTAAACCACAATCAAGAACCTCACTGCTCTCAACTACACCACCTAGCCACATACACACATACTAAAGGTAACCCGCCTAATCATGCCAGATTCGTAAGAAACTTAAGGAACACCATCCCCTCACTAGGATACACATGTCCCTAAGCTTCTACACTCAAAACCCTCACTCTAAACCCATCTACAGAAAACGCATAGGATGACAGAACAGAATTTTGAAAGTGCTCGAAACTGAAATTTATGAGTACCTATGCGTAGCTTATGTCGCCATGATTCTATAGACTACTAGCACGCAGAAAACAGACATCGTTTGATACACTTACGGCCACAAATAGCTCGTAGATGCGTCGGCATGTGCGCTTCTTCTCGCGTGGAATGCTTGGCGTCGTCGCGTAGCTCTCCTTGAGCCTACAACAATGGTGCAGTCGGATTTCCAATGTGTTGAGCGAGCCGGGCGTAGCGGGAGGATGAAGCTCATGCTCACTCTCTTTCTCTCTCACACACAGTAGACGGCAGCGCTAAGTTTGATTATGATAAAAAGTCCTTTTACAAAATGACCTAGGTACCTTATATACTAAGGCTACCTTAGGTTTAACCAAAAATGGGGTTGAAAGGGTCAAATGGCTTTGTATTTACAATCTGGAAGTGCCATTGCACCCTGGCTTCTGAAACTAGAATAACTACTCATTACAAATGACATTTATAGCCATAATCCGCAGCATTTCATAACTCGCAAAAGATAAGACTTTGGTACGAAACTTGAGTTATGTTGTGTTGTTGACCCAACGGTCAACATTCCCCCCTTCCTCGTTCATGTCGTCCCCGACATGACCTGATTGTCGATGGCGATGTGGTCTTTGCTGTTGTTTTGGCTTCATCTGTTGCACTGCTTGTAACTTTGTCGAACCACAACAAGAACTATGATCCATTAGAGCGGACTGCTATCATCATAACCATTCATCTTTTGAGATCCTCTGATTACTTTTATGTCTGCTCTTCTTCATTGGGGACTTCTTTGTTCCTGTGCAATCATGTTGTTAGTGTTGTCTGCAGCTTTGTCATTGTAGGCCATTCTTCGACTCGCCATTGAGGAGAAGTATGCTATGATCTGAAATTGGTGCTCCAATTCATTTGCCAATTGATTTGAGTACCATTTCCTTATTGTTGATGTAGAAGGAATATGTACAAGAGGATGGTGATATGTGTCTTTAGATTAGGGTCTAAAACGTGGATGACCAAAGGGAAAAATCCGGTGGGAAAAAAATGCCTTTGGTATACGCTCTTATTGGAGTTGAGCAGTTGAACGTGAAGTACATGTTCATGAAAGGTGAGTGCTTGGGTGAAACACGGAAAGAGTGCCTGATGCAAGTGCCAATTATGGGACACTCTATATGCATACGAGAAATTTGTCAACAAAAGCATGCAATGTGAAAGAAGGAGATGATGGGTGCTTCGAGGAATAAATGTAGCACATGTGACATCAAAAGATGTCTCAATAGCTTCCACCTTTCCAAGAAGGGTTTTCGATGTAGACGTTTCTCCACTCGTATCTCACTGTGCTCAGTACGTGAGTGTCTTTTGGACCTTCTCCTTCACTTCACCAGACTTAAGTATAGTAGACTTCGACTCTTTTGCTCACCTATACAAGCATGAGCGACACAACGTAAATATGCTCAACTCTTCCAGCTTGAGCAGTACCTAGAATAGCTAAGACGCTTAGACCACAGAGTCTATAGTCCATATCCTCTATAACACGCTCTAGGATACATTCCTCACGTTTCAAGCTACCACATTGTGAAGCTCCACACATCCACAGTTCTTTAGGCTTACCTAACCAAGCTAGAAGTTCTGATTCCCTGAACGGGGCGAATCAAAATCCTCAACCGGTTTCTCGTCATCAGTTCCTATGGTACTCAATGGTGATTTTCCCGATTTTACGTTGTTCTTCACCACAGGAATATAGAAAATTGCATAGCATGTACATGAAATGTCTTCAAACAGTATTGTTGGATTAGGGTTACAGAAGTCAACGCACAAAAGTGTGTTCAATTACGAAAGAAGTAAGGCAATTACTTTTCTAGAGTATGTTTTCTTAGTGTGAACTGCAAGATAGATAGCCCTAGAGTGATGGGCATAAATACAAATGCACGAGGGAAAAAACCTCCTAAAGAGGGAAAAAATGCCCCGGCGGTCCTCGTGTGTTTTCACACTCACTACCACATGTATATGGTAACATATCCCCCCTTGAGTGATGCAGTGAACGAGAGCTGGCACATGAGTAAAGGGAAGTACCATGCCGTGAGGACATGATCAGTCCACAAAGGGGAGGCCCAAAGATTTGCAAAAAGCTTTCACTATCCATGAGACAATGCCTTTGTGAAAAGATGTGCAAGGTCGTCCTATGTTGGCACATAAGCCAAGCTGATCTCTCCTGCTGAGAGCCTCTCCCTGACATAGTGGTAATGCACCTCAATGTGTTTGTGCGAGCATGAAAAATTGGGTTCCGTGCAACTACCAATGCACTCTGACTGTCAGTGTAGATAGTGTTGGCATTGTCCTATCCAACACCCAAATCAGCCATAAGGTGTCTGAGCCATACACACTCAACTATAGCGGTGAAGATTTCCCTGTACTTATCCTCATAACTAGAAGTGGCCACAGTAGGTCGCTTCTTGCTCAACCTGTAAGAAATGCGGAATACAATAAGGATCTAGTAGCAAGGAGAGTAGAGAGAGATACAATGCAAAGTAGATTAGTGGCAAATCAAAACTTTAGATTAACACACTATTACAAAGTGATGGCGTCATCCACACATGCACTCTCAAGGTAGAGCTTAGATGGCAACTTAGACAACTATAGCAAGTAGGAATACAAGGAACTAAGAATACTTTCACAAGGATGTGTTGTGTGCGTCAAGTGTGCACACCATTCTACCAAATTACTCATGAGAAGGCCTCCTTACATAGATGTAAGGGAGCCTCTAAATGCCCATGTGCAGAAGCCCTTAGATAGCCAAGTCCAAGTAGGACTCTCCCATGCACCCATATGTAGCCGCTTTTGGGTAGACAAGTCCTCCTAGAAATCGGCCACCGGCCAAAGACCATGGACCACCGGACGGTCGTTTTCCGATTGTCTTTCGGCCGTTGTCCGACACAACCATGGCAAAACTGAGAGAGGTGGGCATTGCAATTATACCAACACAACCATGATATACATTAACTACCAAGCATGAAACAAAAACAACTTGTGAACACTTGCGTGTCAAAACAACTAGCCTAGTCTGAGTCCAAAAAAGCATGTAAGTTTGGCGACAATGATCCCCCCTTGGGATAAAACAAGCCAAGATGTAAATTGCCACTAAGGTAGTGGAAAATCCTCTTGATATCCTTCCAATGCTTAGACCCTGGGCTATGCATAAATTTGTTGACTATGAGACTGCAAATTGAATATCCGGCCTCGTGTTACATTTATAAATGAGTCATCCAACAGCAGTTTGGCAAAGAGTGACATTTGTAGGATGACCAGCATCATAAAGACTCAATTTTAAACATGTTTCCATGGGAGTGGCAATAGGTTTGCAATCCTCAAGTCCAAACTTACATAGTGATAGCCGTTTTTCGGCTTTCCATAATTGCCATAGTAAGCTACCTCACCCTATCAAATCACTCAAACATTTTGGTTATCCCTACCATTTCACTGTACATAGGCGTGTGTGAGTTAGGGAACTTTTCCCATATCTTCTTAAAAACCCTCAATGAGCTAGTCACTGGGCTAGTTGAGCCAAAAAAATAAAAAAATATAAAAAATATAAGTATATTATGGCCCATTTGTGTGTAAATATTTCATTTTATATAGTGCCTAAATAAAAGGATTTTTCATAATTATTTTTGTATTTATTTAAATATTTCTACCTATGGTGTGTTATTTATGCTATGTACATTGACTCACCATTACCATATTTTTTCTTACCATTTTGCATACTCTTTATTCCATATAAAAATAATTTCATGCAAGCTTCTCTTATTTTTGGTGTAACTCCATCCCAACAAAAATCCAAAAAAACTAGTTCTATATTTTTTTCACTATTGTGATTTTTTCCTTCCTACATCTATTCTCTATTACTCTCATAAATTAGACCACCAAAAATATTCATCTTTTTATGGTAGACTTATACTGAGAGAGATTTTATTTTGACCCCTTTATATTTTTTCCACCTATATTATTTATATTTGACATATACATATTTTTTTAGACCCCTCAATATTTGATTTTCTTAGTTGTACTATTCACTTATATCATGATCTCAACAATATCTTCAATGATAGACCTACCAAATAAGGTCAAGGATATGTGGCATGCATGCATGCACCATGGGGAGCTCACTCTTGGAGGTATTCAAAAGAATCATCCAAAGAAGGACCTCACAAGGACCTTGTGCAGTGGAAAAAACAATCAGTTTTGCTGAATTTTTAAAGATCACATGCTCCCCGAATTTAAAAAGGTGATACAAACAAAAGTTGTAGCTCGTGAGCTGAACTTTTACCTCAAATTTTTCATATTTTTTTGAGCTACGAGCTGTGAGCTATGATTTTATTGGTGGACCCCAGTTTGCCCATGCTATGCAGCCACACTCCCTCTTCCACTTTATCATTTCCTCTTTCACACACACTCCTCCCTCTCCTTCCCACTCCCAAACCTGCAACTCCCATGTCCTAATTCACCCTCTTCACCATTGCCACATCTCTCACACCTCCATAGCTTTCATCCTCCATTTCTACACCCTATGTGTCCCCCTTTCTCTCTACATATATGTCCATATTACCATACTCTCTTCAGCTTTGTAAAGAACTTCAAAAAATCAACAAAAATCCAAGGATAACCTCTTCAAATGAAGGCCTTTATCATGAATTTTCCAAGGTTTGAAGATAACATAGCTTCATCGACAACGTTACTTCGCCATGTTGACCGCTTCTTCTACCGGTGCTGTAAAGAGGTGAATGTCAACTTCTCCAAGCTTCAACTTGCTTTACAAGCTTATCCCTTCTCTAACTTTTCTCATCATATATCTCACCATTTGGTGAATGATTTTGTAAATATTTTTTACTGATAATTACTAACTACTAACCACTAACCTTATTGTAAAATGCACCCTCTACTAGAGTAGGCACTCCCAAATTATTCACTCAATCCTCTCTCCTATCATCCTCAATAATTCTCTTCCCTTGAGCCCACATCCATGTGACTCAAAGGACAAGAGAGACCCACCCTCATTTAAAAAAAATAAAAAATGCATCATCTTTTATTCCTTCAAATAAACTTGATTAGGCCTAATCCTAATCGGGGCTTCTAAAACCTACAAATAGAGCCTTCTCTCCCTTGTAAATCATCACATGATCACACTACACCACACCATTCTCACACATAACACACCACTCTTCAAGCCTAGTTGTGTAGAGTGTGTGCATTATGAGTGCTCTATTCCATCACTACACATAGGTGCATGGAGAAGTTTGAAGTTAGTTATGCCATCAAGAGGAGTGGAGTGATACTATACTCTGCAATTACACTTGTAGCCTACTCTTGTCCATAAATAAGATTCATAGTTTTGGGTGCAATTGTATGCTGCAACTACGACTCTTCTCTCCAAATTGACTTGATAAGTTGGCTCATCAAGTGGTTGAAGGTATATTGTCCTTGAAGTTTGTTGTGCCATTTCATGCTTGGTGGTTTGAGGGCTTGTTGAATTGTTTGCCTAAAAGGTCAATTGTAAGAGGGTGCTCAGTGAGAGGGCTCCCGTAACCCTAAGACAATTTGTGCATTGGCAACAAGGTCAAGTTTTGTGTTGTCTCTCTATTTCTCATCAAGCTTTGTGTGCATCTAGTCTTTAACACTAGGTTGGTAACCTAACAGGACATAAAAGTGTCCTTTCAGGGTTTTGAAAAAAACCTCCAAAACCATAGTAGATCCACTCATTTTGTAAAATCCTTTCATGAGGTTATAGTTCAAGGCTACTACACATTAAAAAAATAAGAGACTTGTAAAATTTCTCATCTTTTGGTCACACCAAGCCTCCAAAGTTGATGGACCATTACATTTTCATCAAAACAGTCATTTCTTACGTTTTTTTGTATAAAAATAAGATTAGGGATTTTTGTAGGACTTGAGATAAATTCCCTAGTTAACTTCAATGGGTTGGTGATCAGAACATATGATTGCTTCTCACTCACTATTTTTTGTTTTGCCAAAAGAAATAGGTACAAAAAAGTTGAATTTTTACCATTCTACAAACCTATCAGCAATGTTTCTATAGACACGTTGAATACAAATAATATATGCATGTTTTCTTAGTTGCCTATTGTCCTTTAGGTTCATAAGGAGCCATGGAGCATGTCAAAAGAATAATACATCTCTTACCAAGGGGAATATTGGGAACAAAGATGAAGTGCTAAATACAGCAAACATAAAAAAATTGGGTTCAACATTATGAGTTGTAGAATCCCATAGAAACTATTAAATATCTAGCCAAATTTGATCCTTATGACTAGCTATGGTTACTACCTACAAAATGCATATAGTTGTCACAAGAAACTAGCAATATTGAAAAAGCTATACTTGATATACTAGAATGTTTCGTTTTCTTCTATAATTGAAAAAATCAACCATCGTTGTGTACTATGCAAAATAGGGTATTAGGTGCCCCAAAACTCAAGGAATATTAGCTTTATGTTACAATATGAGACATAGAAAATCAAAACTACATTTGGATATCATGAAAGCCACCAAAAAAATCATAGAAGAGCTAAAATTGGCTAAAAAACAGGATTTGACAATTTTTGTAATTTGGTCATAACTTACAACTTTAACATTTATTTCTCCCTAGAAGCATCAGGACATGTTGAGGACTACTAAAGATAGTTCTCTAGCATTATAGACCTCACAAACATGAATTCTAGAGTGGTATAGTTGAAAAAAGTTGAAAAAAGCCAAAAACAGGACCCATTTTTTCACACAGTTTAGGTTGTGAAATGTTGTGCAAGGACAAGGTTAAAGATGGAATTGATATTCCCAAAAAATGTCGAGTTTTTTTCAGCTCATGAGACAACTTTCTAGATAGATAGCACCTCAAAATCCATTTTGAAACTCATGACATAATTCAAGGAAAATGGTCACTTAACAGGACATAAAAGTGTCCCACGACATAAAAGTGTCCAAGGACATAAAAGTGTCCCATTACCAACCTAGTTTTAAGGCTAAGACCGAGTTGCTCAAGTTGATTTGTGCTCTTTACCTCTCTCTGGCGTGGTGAATTTTTGTGTTTGGTGTGTGTGGCTATCTTGCATTCCTCTCTCTTTGTGAGTTTGAGTACAAGGAGATATCACGTGCGTCCTAGTTCGCATCTACAACTAGGTGGTGCCCCTTTTCTTGTTTGGTTTCTGGCTGTGGGTTGTTGTTGTCTCTGATTGTTCTTGCCCCAACCCCAATTGAGCAGCACGTGAGCCTCGAAGGGTGTTTAGAGGCCACTCTTCTTGTTGCCCGCCATGGACCGCCTCAAATTGGTGCCCCCACTGAGGAATGACTTTGTGCTTATTGTTGTTGTATTGCATGAATGCTTGAATTTCAGCATAATCAAGTGGTTTATATGAATCATGAAAACTTGTATGACCGAGTTTAATTTCAATGCAACAAAAATTGATCTAGAATATGGTTTGGATTAGCATAACATAAGAAAGGAAAAAACATTTTCACATAAGAATCTAGAATTCATGTTGAAAGACCTTTCAAAACTTTGTGTAGTTAGTTGATGTCATGAGAGAAAATGATTGTTTGGAACTAATCTTTGTGTGGTTCTAACATTGAGAAACTATGACATGCTATACCTTAGATGATATCCCAATCTTCTTCGGAAATCTAGAAGAAGATGTTGATGATTTTCTTGCTGATTTTAGAATGGTTTGTCGTATCCTTGGTAAAAGGGATGACATTGAAAAAGGGTATTTTCTATTGCTATGCCTTAGAGGCAACGCTGAGCAATGGTTTTGGATTATGTCTTCTCAGATTGAAGATGGATATACCCAAATTTTCAAAGCTTTGAAGACCAGATTCTCTAAATTTCCAACAACAGAGACAACATGGGCTTCATTAGGGAGACTTCAACAACATGGTGAAGACTACTATGCTTATGAGGATATTTTTTTTCGTCAATGGGGAAGATGTGGATTTAGTTCTAAATTTCTAGATTATGTAAAAATGGATCAATTTATTTCGGGTTTGTCTACTTTCCTAAAGACTAAGGTTACTTGTAGTGGACCCTCTACCTTTGAAGAAGCGGTCACTATTTCCCGAAGGAAGTTTCACAAGTACTTCTACATCAAAAATGGTTTCCATCATGCTGGAAGAACCCACCATCATGAAAGTGTTTCTATCAAGGAGTCATCTCCTTTGCCATACTTGTCTCCTTCTACTCCGACAAATGTTGAAGAAGTTACTTACATGCCAACTGATTATTCAAGTGCTAAAGTGTGTGTCCAAGATTCAAATGTGGAATCTCTTTCTTCTACCTTTATCACAAGCATGCAAAAATCGACACAAGATATCTCGAATGGCATTGATGATTCAATAATGGATACATCCAACCTTTTGGCAGAGGATCAATTTCTAGTCCGAGCAGACGAAGCTTTTGTGCAACATGACTCTATGGAGAATGAAGACCTTGAAGGTAACCTTGATCTTATGGAATGTCTTGAGAGTGTATCTTGTCTAAAAGAAAAGAGTGAAGAAGAAGATGAAATCATAGGTGGGGAGATCATAGACCACATTGACCATAAAGAGATTATTGTGTACATGGAATGGCAACTCCAAAACAAAGTAGAAGAGTGTGAGTTGAATCCATGTGAGGATAATCTTCAAGAAGTGTTTGAGGATGTTGAAAAGCATTGGTATGACCCATGTATGTTAAGCATGGAGGAACCTATCATGCAAGGAGCCAAAGTTTTCACAAAATCAAACAGTAATCCATCAACCTTTGAGGTGGTACAATGTGAGGAGTTACAACCTTGGCAAAGGGGGGGCTTAGAAGGGGATGAAGAACATGGGAGAGTAGTAAAAAATAAAATCATAAAAGGAAACTGTCAGAAGGGTATCATTCTCTCCAATGGTGTTTTAGTGGGTGGCTCTTCATTCATGGGACAATCTCTTAGCAAGATAATCCAAACTTTTGAAGCCCCAATCATCTTCACATTGGGTTTCACCTCTTCAAAGTCAACTTCTCCTCTCTTCACCTAT
>NW_028221436.1:255815-288739 GCF_014529385.1 Adiantum capillus-veneris
AATGATTGCTCATAGGTCGCTACCTGAGTACTTTACAAAAGCAAGATGATTGGATTGAATCAAAATTCACTACAAGAGGTTGTGTGCTCTTGTGACGCTTTTGGCGACGGAAATACTCTGGGTTTTTATAACCCCCGGCGTCGCTACCAGCGTCGATACGGGGACGTCTCTATAAGTGTCGCTATGCCAGTTTCTATAGGCATCGCTGTAAACATTGCTATATAGCGATGCCTATAGCGGCGATTATAGCGATGCTGCACATCCATCTATAGCGACGCTTATAGCGACGCTTATAGCGACGCTGCAGAGCCTTATATAGCAACGTTCATAGCGACGTTCGAGAGGAAAATTTTTTGGTGGTAGGGCATTCAACCCATCAACCATATTGAATGTTTCATACATATTCTTCACCTTTGAAAAAAAGTGCAAAGGTAGATAGAGACCCAAAATAGTCACCCACAAGACAATATAACCATTAACTCCATCATCCATAGTGCGTATTGTTTGACAAATAAAAATACAAAGTGACAAGTGTGAATTGATGAAAGTAAATCAATGACAATTGTACACATAGGCAAAATCACTTGATTGTTAAACTTTGCAAATGTAATAGTTACAAACCATTGTCATTATTTAAAAAATATACATGGTTTTCAAAAAGATGTATAAAAGTTGTCTCATGATACATAAGCTATGACAAAAAGAAACTAATGCTATCTAGCTATGGCTAAACTGACGTCGTTTAATCAGACGTCTCATCGCGTCCAAGCGGCGTATCTGTCGGATTCTGCAAAAAAAAACAATAAGACAGCTTTTTGTAAGTATAAACATATAGCGATGTTTATAAAACAATACAACAAATAGAAAAGAATAAACCCTAATACTAACCATGGTGTTGCGAGAACTCAAAATGTCTATAAGGGCGTTTAAGCCCTTCCTGCCTGCGTACTCACGCCCGTACGGTGTGGGATCACGTCCTGTCATCGACTACTATCAAAACATAGAAAGAAGCCATTATGTTAGAATTTAAAAACCCATAAACCCTAAACTATCAAACATAGAGAGCAATGTGAAAACACATACAAAATCGGCCTCAAATGATGCCCACCCGTCGCTCCCCAAGTGGTGCGAGCTCCTTGCCTCTACTCGCGCTCTGGCTGCCTCTTTTTGTTGCTTCCACTTGTTGGGATTCTCGCGTGCTGCTTTCTTCGCATTCTTCCAATCTTCGGTTGCCAGCCAATCTGGTCTGTTCTATACACTTGTTTAACACTTCAATATAATCCTCTGAGTCAAGTTTCACTAAGTTTGAATAAGATTTTTTCAATTCACACTGCTTGTGGATAATAAGGCGTGGACTTATGGTGGGCTATCATGAAGTTTGTCGTGAGTTCCTTTATCACTCTATTTATAAAATGAGTACCATTGTCACTCACAATCTCAAAGAGAAAACCAAATATTGTATTAATGTTCTCAAAGAGAAACTTGGCAGTTGACCTTGCATCAGCCTTACATGTCGCTCTGTCCACTTTATCACATAGTTAGTGGCAACGATAATATATCGAGATTGAGTGCTACAAGCTGCTGGACTAATTGGGCCTACAAAGTCTAAACCCCATTTTTCAAATGGTTGAGTCACTTTAACAGGATATAAGGGTATCTTATCCTTTTTTTGTGTGATCTTGTAACGTTGGCATTCATCACATGCTTTTTCAAAAAGTGACGCATCCTTGAATAAGGTAGGCAACCAATAGCTTGATTGCAACACCTTCCTAGTAGTTAGTTTCTCTAAGAAATATCCTTTGGCTATACCCATGTGGGATTCTTGCAGTATGTATAAATACTCTTCCTCACGGGCACAACGTCTAAGAATATCATCCTTTCCTAGCTTGTAGAGAGTTCTTGCAATGATAGCATAAGGCTCATATTCTTTTAATAGTTTTCGAGCTACATCCTTACGCAGATCTTTGGGTGAAAAACCATTAACTAGAAAGTTTACAATCTTCTCACTCCATTCAAGCATGGTCTCAATTAGAAATAAGTAAATACCGGGAAATTCATCATCAACTCCAGTAGGACATTCACCATTGGGTATGCGAGACAAATGATCCGCCATGACATGTCTTTTACCAGGTCTCACCACAATAGTAAAATCAAACTCAGGGAGAATTAACAGCCATTAATTACTAGATACAACAACACTTGATGATCCACATAGAAAACAAACTTGTTGGCAAGAAGGTAGTAGAAAAATTTCTGTACTGCGTAATCATAGCATAGCTAAACCTTCCCGCTCTGTAGTGGTGTAGTTTCTCTCGGAATCATTCAATTGATGCCTTGCGCAGCTAATGGGGTAGTCCAATTTATGTTCTCCTAGTTCAGCTAGAACACACCCAATAACAAAGTTCAATGCGTCAATATACACATGAAAAATTACATTCGAGTCAAGCACTTGCAGAATGTGAGTGCTTGTCACGGTCTTTTTCAATGACGCATAAGCATGGTCACACTCTGCGATCCAGTGGAACTCAATAAGAATCTTGTACAAAGGACGAGCTATCTCAACAAATTTTAAAATAAACCGTCGGTAATAACCAACATGTTGAGCTCCTTTATAGTTTTTAGGTGGTGAAAATTGAGCAAAGGATTTAATTTTTCCCTCATCTATGAAAATCCCATTTTTGGACACTATACGCACTAAAATGACTCCATGTTTAAACCAAAATTAGCACTTGAAAGGGTTTAAGGAGATGCGATACAATCTGCACTTCACAAACACTTATCATAAACATGATAGATGTTCTTTCCAAGAAAAATAAACACAAAGGTCATCTAAGAAATCTTCACAAAACTCCCTCAAATATTCTCTAAAAGCAATGTTTATTAAACTTTGGAAGGTAGCAGGAGCATTGGTTAAGCCAAAAGCCATAACACGAAATGCGAACACTCTGAAGTTGGTTATAAAAGCCATTTTAGCTTGGTCCTCTAGTGCAATTGTGATTTGATTGTATCCAGAGTATCCATCTAAAAAGCTATAAGTTTCCTTTCCTGCAACTCTTTCAAGCACATGTTGCGAATATGGCAAGGGGTAATGGTCCCTCCTAGTGGTAACATTGACCTTCTCGAGATCCACGCACACTTTGAGTTTCCCATTCTTTTTCGACACAATCACTATTGGAGACACCCATTGTGAGTTCTCAATAGGGCATATGAATCCGGATTTGACAAGCTTTTCAAATTCTTCTTGAACAATCTCTGTATACTTAGGATTCATTGGGTAGGGTCGTTGTTGGGCTGGTTTAGCCATGCTATTCATGGGGATTGTGTGTTGCATCACGGAAGGCGCAACACCTTTCATATCATGATGTATCCAAGCAAATATATCCTTGAAGTCCTTGAGAAGTTCTTTAAGTACATACTCCTCAGTCTCTGTCAGATCTTGGGCAATAAAAACAGGTTCGGACTCTTCTCCTAGGTTTGCTAACTCTATTTCCTTAACTATCACTGGACCATCATAGACTCCATTGCTTCCATCGATAGGTTTTCTTTGAGCCTTTGCATACACAACCTTACGCTCCTCCGTGGTATAGGATTTGAAATGATCGGGTGCAATGTGTAAGTTTGTGGGGTCTTGTTGTTCTGTGGACTGTGATTTCACTTCCGCTTCCTTTTGTTGTTGAGATAACTCTCGATTTTGTTGTCTCCTTATGTTATGGCTCAACTTTGGCTTCTCTATAGCCTCTAGTTGTGTGATGTCAATGGGTTGTGGACTACACCACATAAGGCTTTGTTCACACTAGTTATCTACCAGCTTCCGATGAGCATCACATGTCCCTGTATAATTAAGCCATTCTACAGTAGAATTCTTTTCATTATTCTAGCACACACATTTTCTTGATAACGTCGCCTCTTATATATCTTACTCTTCTTGTCTAATTTTTTATTACGACCGATCTCTAGTGAAGAGTCACTAGATGAATCGCTACTTGTGTCTTCTGTTCCCTGGATAGATTGTCATCTAGGTTACCACTTGGCCCTAAATGGTTTGTCCTCACATTTGAATTAATATTTAACTCAGATTCTTTTTCCTCAGAGCCAATTTCAATTGATGGTTTTGACTCCAAATCGTGTGGGCTATAGTCTTGTGAGACGCTACTGGTTCCAATGTTAGTCAAGCCTTCATCTTGTAGGCCAACAAAAGATATATGCATTGCTTCTATCGTATTTAAAGGTACGAGTGATGGCATTTCATCCCCCTCAGGTGTTACCCAAGTCATCCCCCTATTTCCCCAAGTGTTTATGGTTGCTGCTAGGTGGACCCAATCCACATTGTTAGACTCAGTCATCCTAGGTAGAACATCCATATAAGTAGAATCTTTCCCAACATCAGTGTCCATTTTACATGTGTAGCAATAATACAATCGGGCCGAGTGAATTGTGGTGTCAGATCTATGACCAATTATAAATCTGTTTCCTAGAGGATGTTCTCGACCAGTTACAAGATCCGCTCGAATGATGACAAAATCTTGGAACTGCAAGCAGACATGGTTTTTAGACCAGTCATGCACCATTGCTTCCCTCATGAAAGGATGTTCTAAGATCATCTCAAATGTCATAGTGTGCTTGGAGAAATCCATAACAATGAAGGTATTTATTATTTTGTGTCCAAAGACCTTGATCTTGAGATCTTCTAGCATCCCAATCGGTTTAACAATAGACCCATTGGCCAACTTTACTACTATGGTTGTGGTCCCAAGGTGAGGTATTCCCATAGTTTCCCAAAAAAAATTTGTCACAATGCTAACCCTAGTGCCACCATCTTCATGTTTAATCCCTTGGTAGTGATTGGTATGGTTGCATTGGACCTCAAAATTGTCCCAACTTGTTAACATGTATTTCTACAACAGAGTTCTCATTTAGGTTGGGTTGTGGATGTAAGTGTTCCTCCCTTATTGGTATCTCCCTAGCTCCATCCATCTGTGAAAATTGTGGTAGCCCTTTTAGTTCTCCATTGAGGAAAGCTTGAAGAGCTAAGAATAGCTCGGGGTCTCCATATAGTTTGGACATGATGGTGGTTCTAACTTTTGAAGACATGAAATCCATTATTTTGGCAATATTTAACGGCCCTTTTGAGCTTCAGTCCCTTGACGTGGGAAAGATGGGATCTCCATTTCTTCGATAGGGTTAGGCAGTCCCTCTGTAAACATTCTTCTCAACAAGAAGTGAGTACGCCCACTTTCCAATGACTTTAAGTCACTTTCTTCTTGGATGACACTAGGTATGGCTAGGGG
The DNA here is from genome assembly GCF_014529385.1 of Adiantum capillus-veneris. Taxonomy (NCBI): domain Eukaryota; kingdom Viridiplantae; phylum Streptophyta; class Polypodiopsida; order Polypodiales; family Pteridaceae; genus Adiantum; species Adiantum capillus-veneris. Next base: position 261,104 of record NW_028221436.1, read on the forward strand.
TCTATGGAATTTGTGAGGTTGTTGTTGCGTAGGGAACACTGTTTCTGTAATCTAGATCTGCTTAGGTGCTGGTGAGAGGCGGAAGTGAAAAAATAGACCCGGTGGCCTCTACACCAAGACTATGCACAATGGTCTCATCATGGGGAATACGCAATAGGGGCACCACCTAGCAAGATATGCGGCTAGGACGCATACATATACACAATGAAACATGCCATGGAAAACAATTTCAAGATCCACACCCAAATGTAGAATGGGGTGGTCGGAGAATAGGTGAGAGGAGTGGTGAGTGAGTGAGAATGGGCTCGCTACTCGTGCATGTAGTAAGGGAGATAACGAGGTCAGGGATACATGCAAGTATTCTCACTTCAACCACAAAAGGTGGCGAATCCGCACACCTCAAGATGGAAGTAGCAAGATGATAGGAATATGAGAGGGAGAGACAGTGTGTGTGTATGGTGGCGAATCCGCACACCTTAACATAAGCAGAAAAAAAAATGGCAAGGAACAAGCATATACCATACTCACAATGAGATGTATCCAAAGCGACACAAAGTATGGCACCAAGATGGAGTGTGTTGATTGCTTGTAAAAGATGAATACAATAGGTAGCGTATGGCAGGAAAATGAGAGAAGGAAAAAGATCGTAGGAGGCATAAGAGGGAGAGATGGGAGTTGATGGCGAGGAATATCATGAGTGTGTCCACCCTTCTTCTTCTTGAAATTGTGCCTTCAACCCTTAATTACAAGTGGTGTGGAGGTGTGGTGCTCATCTTTTGTGCATGGTGATGGTGATGATGATGGTGTTGTGATTATGTGATTAGGGTTCATGCTACAAACATGTAGCACAAGAGTGTGTATGGATAGGTGTGTGTGTGTGTTTGTGTGTTCTCTCCCTTAGTGAGCTCTCATGGCCTCCTTATATACGGAAGGAGGGAAGGTTTTAGCAATATTTCTAATTGAGGTGAGTGTCCCACTCTGGTGACTAGGAAAATGGGGTGCATGTGACTGTGGCTCCCATCTTGTCTCCTCATTATTTAAAATACCAGAGTCAATAGAGAGAGAAGAAGAGAGAATTTGTATGGGATGTAGAGGATAGGAGATATTTACAATAGTCTAGCTTTGGTTTGACATAAGCTTATTAGGGAGAGAAGAGAGAGGTAAGAAAATTATAAGAGAGGTTGTCGAAGGTGGATAATTGTTGATGAGGATGGATCCTCCAAAAATGGTGATAGAATCACTCTAGACTTGCCAAGACCTCATTAAAAGAGCCTTGTCTCTTGTAATCATGCTTGAAGACTTGTAGAACCATAGCCATTCTAGAGGGAAGAAAACTAGGGATGGCCTGTGTCACCATTACATGAGAAAACTGGGATCCACTACAAAAATCATAGCTCCGCGTTCATAACTTCAAAAATTCTGAAAAAAATTGAGCTAAAAGTTGAGATCACGAGCTACATCTTTCATGTTGAACGCTCCTTCAGGTTGGGGGTTCTTATTTACTTAAAAAATTCAGCCAAATAATGTATTATTTGTGGCTGCAAAAGTCTTTTGGTGGTCCCCTTTGAGTGGACTTCTCTCTTGCCTTCAAGTGTAAGCTCCTTCATGTGTATGAAAACATGACCTAGAGTTTTCAAAAGATTGGCAATCATCTAGATGGAGGTATTATTGAAATTTGAAAGTGGGGTTGAGGTTTGAAAATGAAAACTAGTGAATAAAATATTTGGTAGGGTGGAATAATATACATACATGAAAAATATATGAGAAAATACTAAAATATATAATGTAATTTAGAATATATATATTTAATATTTAAAGTCAAAAGAGAGATCAACAAAGAAAGCTTACTTATTTATGCTCCATCGTGATTGATTAGCATAAGTCTTATTTATTTAATAAAGGCTAAAACGTTTGTAAAAAAGGAAGAAAAAATAAAAATTAACTTATATAATAGGAAATATTTTGGTAAAGGGCAAAAATATATGGGGGGTTCCCATGCATGGAAAAGCTTGCCTCATTAACCCTCCCCCTAAGGCTAGAGGTATTCATGCCTCTAGCGCTGTACTTCTGGAGCATGTTGAAATAGAGTAGGATTTCTCCCTTGTGGCTGGTAGATCCTTGTAGGGAATAATGGATCCCTTGGAAGCATGAGGCTCCCCAAAGTTCTTTCGGTTTCCACCTGGGTCCCACACTAAGCGTAAATCCATTGTATGCAATAATGCCTTCTTCAGAAGATCACACTTATAATGATTCTTGAGTCCACAAGCTGCACAAGAATTAACTCTTACATAAGTGATAGAAGGTATGCAAAGAACTTTCTCAGTCCTTGAAAGTATTGCAAAGAGGCACCATGCATGGATTCCTCGTCCAGACACATAGCCTAAAGGGAGTAAGAAGCCATAATCCTCATATCTTGCTTGTTGTCCTTCTTGATGCCAAATTGATAGACACATGTTGCCCACATGGATAGATATGTTGCATCGGGATCGCCTAGAGGCTTGGACGATGAGAATTCACCGGACATGGTTGCTGTAGTTCACGGGATGGACATGCCAAAGGGATACACCTACCTCATCAATCGTATGTCCGATGAGATCATTATGACCCCTGAGGGGAAGCAGGTGATGGTCCACATACGACATTTGTGTAGATAGGTTTTCTGACACACTGTAGTTTGTCATGGTCTCTTCGAGGGCTCATGATAAATCCTCCAAGGATTATCTTATTGCTACGCTGCATCGGGAGTTTCCAGTTCCCTCTCTGGAGAATACATTTGACAATGTTTGGATGAGGAGACGCATGCGCAACTACATGAAGCATCAGAGGTCAGATGCACAGATGCACGTATATGTGAGGCCCATTCACATCTACGCAGCTAGTAGCCCCATTGGTATTTCTTTCCCCTTCAATGGATCAAATCACCACATGTTCAATTAGGTTAGATTTTGGATTGAGTTTTTGTAGTAGAGTCTACCTTCAAGATGACGGTAAAAAAATTAGAGTTAGACGAACGATGAAAAGATCTACTGTGAAAAGATGTTAAGATGATCTGAAATGCTACAGTTAGAGAAGAGGCAAAGGGGTTTTTTCCACTACATGCTCTATCATGTAGACGTTGTCTGGGGATATGGGTTCTCTACGTGAGCCGGGCAGGCGCCGTGCCTCTGGCTGTGGGAGGTGTGAAAGAGAGAGAACAAGAACAATAGATGCAACTGAATCTGGAAATAACTGTAATCATCAATTAATTGATTAACGATTGAGTACAACTTAATCTTTAGCCAAGGAGGGCTGTTAACTGTTAAGTATGGAGACTGATTTACCCTTGTAATTTTCTGTGGTAAAAGCGCACATTTGTAAGGCCCCCATTATGAGGAGAAGCCATCGTGTGTGAAGGAAAATCACTCACCAGAAACCAAAATTTTCACGGACAAGAATCAGGGGCAACTTTAAAGGCCTCGGGGGCGGAGGCCCCCGAGATATTTTTTCGTCGGAATATTCTTTTTCGCCGGAATATTATGGCCGAACAGCGGTCGGAAAGCGGTCGGAAAACAACCGGTCGATTGGCCGGTGGCCGGTATTCAATGGCCGATGGCCGGTGGTCGGAAGTCAATGGCCGGTGGCCGAATTCAAAAGCGGACTTGTCTTCTCAAGGGCGGCCACACATGGGCGGGCGGATTGGAGGGTCCGATTTGGACTTATTCGCACAAGGGCGGCTACACATGGCTGTCTCACATAAGAGAGGGCAACCCTTTTGGCCTATAAAAGGAGGCCATTTCTACACACATTTCATAGTGTGAAGTTGATGCAACAAGGTGAGTGTGAGGTGGTGAGAGTGAAGCAAGGCGGGAGCTCCATTAAGGGTATAATCCCTTTGTAAACTACTTCTTGTTTTGAAGTACTAAAGCCATTGAGTGGCTGCTTTCCCGTGGACGTAGCCCACATTGGGTGAACCACGTATATCGTGTGTACTCTCTCTCTCTCTCTACTCTATAATCTCGTGTATATAAATCTGTCTCTCTCCATTAAGTAGTCTACTCAATTATCTATTTAGCTACGTCTTATTTCCTAACATTAACAGCACCGTGATCATCTGCTAATTAAGAGATTAAGCTCCCATTTACAGGATTAGCCGAGCCGTTAACGACACCGGACTTAATAAAATGCTAATTCAAGCTCTAACGGATGATGGTGATGGAATTTTTCCCTTGTCGCTTTATCTGCTTCGATTGCTCGTGGATTCTGCAGTCTTCAATTCAGTTCATTGCCTCAATCACCAAGCTTCAATTCACTCCATTAATTGGCATTCTCCTGCTCTTGACCTCTTGATTCTTTAGGTTGAGTCACTTGCTTATGCACGAGAGAGGAATAGCCGTATCCTGCTTCAAATCTTCCCTTGTCGGTTTGCTCAAGCTTCGAGAGCTTCTTGGTCAAGCTCCTTGCTTATCTCTCCCCTTTTCCGAGGCTTTGATTCCGAGAGAGAGTGATTGCTTAAATTTTTGTTTAGGTCGATTGAGCACAAGAGAGAGATTGCTTAGAATTTTGCTTCCTTCCTGTCCTTATTACCCTAATCCTCTATGCTTTGATTGGAGAGCGAGAGAAAGTCTCTTTGGTATTCCCCTTCTCTTCTCCACCTCGCCTTGCCCTTGTTCGTTATCCTTCTCCTTCGATGCTTCTTGCTTGCCAAGAACTAGCTCGAGAGAGAGAGATTTGTTCCTTGGTCAGCAAAGGCCAAGAGCGAAAGAGGAAGAGAGAGCTTTGATTCTCCTCTTGTTGAGCTCCCTTCCAAAAACCTTTATGCTCCTTCCCTTCCTTCTTGCCCTCATTGGCTTTCAATTTCCTGCGCTCGTTGGCTTTCCCCATACTCATGTAAAAGACAACCCTCCCTTAACAGTAGCACCGCTGCTACTGACGTGGCACATGAACCGGTGCCTATGATGTGGCAGCCGCGGATTTGACCTGCGCAAATCCCACCGGAAGCTATGACGAAAAACTGCGCCTATGCCTGCTTGCCAACTTCCGCTTCATCGCCGAGCTCGACCGAGCATCACCCCGGCTAGCGCGATCGATTCTTCTCCCTGTGCTGCTCGCGTTTTTTCCCTACGCATTTCTCGGTGCTCGCCATGCTTTTCTTTTCCTTCTTTTGTTTTTCCACTAAAGCAGTGTAGTGGGTGGCCCTCAATTCAATTGGGCGAACATTGGCTTGGTGGGCGCCCCCCTACCCACTTAGCTTTGGCGGCGAGGTATTAACTTAGTTAAGTGGCCTAGCCATTTTGTAATGGCACCACATTTGGAATACATGCCGGCCAAGGCAATGCCAAGTACGACATCTTTCCCTACAATCCTTTTCTAACCTTATCTTCATGAATTTTGATGCCCGCTGTTGTGCTGTGACACGTACATAGTGGAAACGCATGCTACAAGATCTTATAACTTTTTAGATACATAATTATCTTTCCTATAATGTACATATGCATATTTAAGTATAATAATAAGACTTCTATCTCATCCTATTATTTTTCTCAAGGGTAACCTATCCTTACTTTACCATCAGAAAATACTATGGGAAAAGCTCAATAGCTCCGCCTCTTTAACTTGGGGCAAAAAGCATTGATTTTTTATTTCTACTATCTCATTATCATCTCACACCCTAGCTAGATCCTATATCTAGGGTAAACTCCAATATTATAATATTCTATGTATTTTTTATACTTTTCTTATATTTCTTTTTAAATAGCTACTAGGAGGGAATCAAATCCTAGTGGGACACTAGGTGGCATGATTTCAAAGATACACTTATTTTAATGCATTATTGCAAGCATGATTACAAAACTTTGTCAAGGAGCAATGTTATGCTTTCATATGGCATGAGGTCCTTTGGAATTAAATGAAAGTCTAAGCTAAGGGGACCACGGGAAGACTTTTGCTGCTAGAACTGGACCCTATTTTGATGAATTTTTTACACAAGGTTTCACTCCGAATTGGAAAATGATTTTAAAATGAAAATCGTAGCTAATGAGCTGAAGTTTCTGCCCATATTTTTACTTTTTATTTAGATCCACGATTGAGGAGATATGATCAAAATACTGGACCCCAGTCTGCCCACATCATGCAAGGACAGCTCATTTCCAACTTTTCCAATTCCTATTCACATTGGCTCCTCTCTTCTTGTGTAAACCCTTAGGGGTTCCCTTCACCTATAAAAGGAGACCTCTTCTTTCTTGAAAAGGAACTCAAGCATTCAAGACATTGATGAGAGGAATTCTTGAGGGAGTGAGTAGTAATGCCTAATTGTACTTAGCCCCATTAACATAAGCCCAAGCCTACACTTTCTCCTAGAGGAAGACTAGCCATTCTTGTACGCTATCCTTGGAAGATCAACTCTAATCAAAGAAGGTGTTGTACTTGCGTATCAATCAACGTTGAATTCTCCCCTCTTCTTCTCTCTCCCATCAATAATGGTGCCGAAGGGTTTCAAGTAAGATGTGTTCTACATTGATGTTTTCTTGATTTTTTGTTTATCACAGGTTATCTAACATCTAATAAACCTCTAAAAAATTAACTCAATTCAATTTGAATCTATTTATTAATTTCCCTTATTTTAATTGCTCAAAAAATAGAGTACTTCTTGCTAATTAATTAGCTACATTAATTATCTGATCTTTTCTTAATTATCACCGATTTTTTAACTCCTAATTAACTACTGATAAATATATCACAGCAATTGAAATCAATTTACTAATTTCCCCTATTTAAATTTCTCAAAACACAGAGTAATTCTACCTAATTAATTAGCTAGATTCATTATTTGAGCTTCTGTTAATTATCACGGGTTCTTTAATACTTGATTAACCACTGATAAATATATCACAGCAATTGAAATCAATTTATTAATTTCCCACATTTAAATTTCTCAAAAAATAGAGTAATTCTTCCTAAGTAATTATCTAAATTAATTATCTGAGCTTATCCTAATTATCATGGGTTTCTTAACATCTAATTAACCACTGATAAATATATCAAAGTAATTGAATTCAATTTACTAATTTCCCCTATTTAAATTTCTCAAAAAACAGAGTATTTCTACTCAAGAAATTAGCTATATAAATTTTCTGAGCTTCTCCTAATTATCATAGGTTTCTTTATACCTAATTATCCCTTGATAATTATATCATAGCATTTGAAATCTATTTACTAATTTCCCCTATTTAAACTATTCAAAAAACAGGGTATTTCTATCAAAGTAATTAGCTAAATTAATTTTCTGAGCTTCTCCTAACTATCACGGGTTTTTAAACACCTAATTAACCACTGATAATTATATCATAGAATTTTAATTTCATTTACTAATTTCCCCTATTTAAATTGTTCAAAAAACAAGGTATTTCTTCTAACTTAATTAGCTTGATTGATTTTCTGAGTTTCTCTTAATTATCACGGGCTCTTGAACACCTTATTAACCACTGATTAATATATCACAACATTTGAAATCATTTTACTAATTTCCCCTATCTAAATTGCTCAAAAAACAGGGTATTTCTTCTAAAATAATTAGCTAGATTAACTTTCTGAGATTTTCCTAATTATCACGGGTTTTTTAAACACCTAATTAACCATTGATAATTATATCACCTCTTTTGAAATTCATTTACTAATTTCCCCTATTAAAATTGTTCACAAAAATAGAGTAATTATGCCTAATTAATTAGGAAAACTTCTCAGAAAAGTATAGGATAATTTTTCTAGATTAATAATTGTCTAATGCATCTCTGATAAATAATTAAACTTAATCTAATCCTAATTAATATTTTTACCATTAATTCATGGTTAATTTGGCTAATTTCCGCCTTAATATGATAGGATAAATAATCAGTTATAGTGGATCCATTTACACAAGATATGAGAACAATATAGATAACTCTCTACTCAAAGCAACAAGAAAAAGAGCACCCATAAGAAGGATGCACTCCATGTGAAACACATTAGATTGAATAGAAGTCCCCTTACAATAGGGTACACTTCAAGTAGAAAAAAATAAAGTGATAAATGGTTGAATGAAAGATAAATGTAATATATGTTCATCTTGAATAACAATCTACAATGAATTAGTTCTAATTGATATGTGGTTTTTTGTACAATTGATAGCTCTATCATTGCATCTTTGCCAAGAAACTTCAACATGTGACTCTTGACAAGTAGAAATTCATGACTTAATTTGTCTCAGGATCCTCTACCTTGTTCACAATTGTATTGGAAGTATAAATCGTCTTGTTTCTTGCACACAACAATCCCACTAACCATGGAACTATTGTGCCTTCTAAGAAGCAATGAAGTTGTTCAGGTGTTTGTCTCCAAAATTTTGGAAATATGAGATAAGTTCCTGGTATATTCTACATCACACTATATGGAGTATCATAAAAGATTAATGTGTTGCTAGCATGTAGATCCTCAAACATCCCCAAACCGAAGTCAAATTCTTATGATAAACTCTTTTATATACAATCATAATACTTGGATTTTGACAATTCTTATTGCTCATAAACATCTTGAATTTTGAACAATGCCTAGGAAATCACATCTCAAGTATATGTTGAGCTTCGGTTCGGTTACAGCAACTCCATATTCAAGGTTCAAAATAATCAAAACAAAAGTCCGAGAAAGCTTCTGCATCACGGCGCATCAAAAAACTTAATCTTTGTCATTGAAAATTTGCATGTGCTCAGCCCATGATGGAACAATATCACCGTGTTGCATTTCAACTAAATGAAGTAGTAAACCCTCTATATCTAAGAAAAGAACCCTCTGTTGTTGCTTCAAGGTGGTAAGTATAACTGAGTAGGGGGGTGGTTGATGGCTTCGATGAGGCCCCATAAAAGGTTGAATAGAAGAATTTTCTCTTTCAATTGAATTATTCCACTCTAGAAACAAACATATTTCTTTCTTTTGGCTCTAAAAAGAAACATGAAACATTTACTTGATATTCATTTTAAAACCTTAAAACAAAATTGATGGTTTTAGCATTCAACATCTATAGACATCAAAAGAATCTTAAATTGGCATCACAATACTAAAAAACCTAAAGTAGGGCAATTTGTCAATACATAAGTAAACTTTAAATCTCTCCAAGTCAATTGATACAATTGGTCTAAAAACCAATGGTGAAGTACAATTAGGTGACAATTGATCTAAAAACCAATGGTTCAATATCAAGAAAAACTCAAACACAGAGAAATCTTTGTGTGAAATTTTTTAGTTGCAAAGACATAAATTTTTGCAAAATTAACCATGGCTGTTCTTAGAGGTTTTTTCTGTTCATCTGAATGAAATGGTCCAAATTCCCTATGAAATACTCCATCAATGTCAATAATGGTATCAAGGAAGGTTCTTTAGTGCTCAGATTATAATGACAATTCGCTTTGATCGCAGGAAGGATGGTAAAGTTCTTGCTTAAGTGGGAGGTCCCTTTTGTAGTGATATAGAGAGTCTCAAATGGTAGTTACCAATAGGTGACCTAGATGGTAAGGTACATCAGACCCCGGTAAATGGTTGGCGATTGAAGGCCTACCAATGTCGTCTTTCACAGCCATATGCTGGTGAAATCAATGCTAAGGATGGTTCAGAGGAGAGCTCATCATATTCGAGCTCCAACTAAGGTAACAAATGTACATAGTCGTTTCAAAAAAAAAAGAAAAAAAGGAGAAGACAAAAAAAAAGAAAAGAAAAAAAAAAAGGAAAAAAAAAAAGAGAAGAAAAAAGAAAAAAAGAGAATGCTACCAGTGAAAGCGGATATTGACAATGGATGGGGTATGGCTTTCAAGGGTCTAGGAGACCAGTTGTTAGTCATGGATGGATACAATTATTCATCAGAAAGGACTAAACAGGGTGCATCAGCCAGAAAGCAGTAACATGGCAAATTCAATTGGTACCAGGTGGGTAAGTATTCAAGAGAACCCTATTGTAGCACAACCTACAGCTAGAGGCATCAAATACCTCTAGCTTAAGGGGGAGGGCTATATGATGCATGGTTTTTAGGACCCCTTCTGAAGATGCAATAAAGGCACAGTCAGTTGTTGGGGAGATGAGGATACTCTAGTCCAAGGGATCTCGAAAGAGAAGAAAAATCTACTTCACAAGCACCAAAGAGTAAAAAGTGCCATGGACAGAAGATACATGGGAACGAGCTCTTATGCATGCCTACAACCTATATCTTACAGAATAGCCCATTCTAGGTGTGAATTTCTAGTGAAATTTACACGAGGATGTTCGTGTGGACTCACAGCACAACATACTCCGTTTTCACTTTTTTACTGACAGTAAATATTTTTTACCACAGTAAATATTTTTTTACCTACAGTAAATATTTTTCACCTACATGGTAAATACAAATCACTTTTACCTACAGTAACTCTTTTTACCCATGGTAAAATATTTTTTACTGCACCATAAGTATTTGGTAGGTAACAGTTCACTGTTACTAGAAGCAGTGATTGGGCATCAACAATGCAGTTACAGGAGGAGAAAAAGGAAAAATCTTATGGTAAAGGTGAGTCAATAGGTATAAAGACTTTTGAGTTGAAAAGAGACATGTTGATTTTTTCAAAGAACACATGTCAAAAGAAGCCATGGTTGAGGATTTTTTTGAGAATTTGATATTCAGGAGGACCCAGCTGCCACCTCCCCCCCGCAGGTCCCCCCCTGACATGTGCAGAACCTCCAGTTTCAAAACCACCTTACCTGCTCTTAAATGCTGGTCAAGGCCTTATCCCCATGTGTCACAATCAGAAAAATCAGCATTTATCCTCCCCTCTCACATCACTCTAGAGAATATCTTGATGGTGACATATCAGGTGACCTCAATCTGTTGACCACCCTAAGCAAAAAGTAACCCAATCAACGGATTTAAGCATGTTTATCCCTAATCCTAAACCCTCTCAGAACCGATATAAGGAGGCCTTCTCTCACTCAAAACCAACACTTCACCCACTTCACCAAGCAATGAAGCTATGACGACATTGCTCACAACGAGGAGCTATGGGTGGAGCTCTACTCTCTCTCCCTCTAGTATGCTACATTACTAGCCCTAAAACCTAAATAAGGAGTCTTCTCTCATGCTCCATGGCCACCATCCTCGCCATCATTCTCTAAGGTATTGATGTGTTGCTAGTAGGATCATACCTACTTGCTGGGTTGATTGTTTTTGACAAGGGATTATGCCATCCTTGGCTTGCTTCTCTATATCCTTGTTATGTATGATCAGATGCCGTTGTATTGTTAAGCTGATGTCTTGTGTATATATATGCTACATAAGGTCCCTAAGCTTCGTTTCTATGTGTTTTGCCATATGTGTTTGATGCCATCATAATGCCAGAAGTCTCACTTGCCTATGTACACTATGTGTGAGGTCCCTAAACCTCTTAATTTAGGGTGGTGCCCCCTTTGTTTTGTTCTTTGCTTGTTTGCATGAGGCGTGGTTTGTGGAGTGTGCACGAGTACAGAGGTCACCTGATTGCACTGCTCTTTTTCCCGCTATCATCTGGGAGTGTCGATATCCTCAGCACCTGCAGTCGTAGGCCGAAAAACCCAAATTTACAGAGTCGGATCTGCACCCGTCGAGACCACGTAGTCGAAAATGGCCTGCGCAGACCTTTGTCGAAGCCGAACGGTGGCCGAGATGACCTCAGAATGAAATTCTGACAACACCAACTCCTTCGGCCTCCCCCACAAGATTTGGGGCCGTGTCTTCGCCTGTTGAATTTCACTCCAATCTAAGCTGGTGACTCTAGCCTCCTGCAGTGCTGTCCCAAGCCTCGATCTGAGCTCTGATACCGGTTGAAGGAGTACGAGCGGAAGTGCGACGCGAGAGAGAGTGCGAGAAGAAGAGCACGACGATATGGTGATCTCGCTCTACTGTAATGTGTAGAGCATAGTGAGTTCTTATTAGGTTTTTACAAAAGAATATGTGTACATACCTGGCAGCCTGCCCACTTACCTAGGCGACCACATTGGGCTTTATACCCCAACAACGACTTTACCTGCAGAAATAAGTTTCTCATTGATCTCCTTGACACTAGCAAGGAAAGTGTCCATATCATCTTCCTCATGCATAATCTTCGACTCCAGCTCTTTACGCAGCAACGCAATTTTAGCTTCATTGCGGCTTGCATAAAGACCTGCAAGAATATCCCAAGCCTGTTTTGCAGATTTTGCTGAACGGATGTGAGGAACAATGGTGCGCTTCACAAACAACGCAATCAATGCATGAGCCTGCACATCCTTTACATCCCAACGAGCTTGTTCTACCGTAGGCAAAACAACTCTAATAGCAGCAATCCTTGCAGCAAGACCTGCAACATCCTCAACATCGCCTACAGCCTCAGAACCAAGACATAGATCAATGCCCTGCACAATATTCCAGACGCCCTTTGACACAAGAACGTGTTGCATCATATAAGCCCACATAGGGTAATTGTCCCCATTCAACCCGTCCTCAGCAGCAAACATCTTGAACACATCTGTGTTGTTGTCAGCCATGGTAAATGCTGCACCTGATGTGAAAACTGCCCAAAAATAGGAGAAACGGAGCGGGAACAACAGATGCTATATAGCACAAACCGTAGAAGACTGTAAGGCACATGTTATGCAGAAATTGGCATTGACAAAAATTCTGCACAAAATGACGAAATTGCCTGTGCAAACTTGCTTGTAGTGGAAACGCAGGCCGAAATGAGCCCAAATAAAAAATCTGAGCAGACAGAGCTCTATGAGTTCTCCCAAAATATTTGTCGACCTGAGCAGGCGTGTGCTGTGTTAGGAAATAAGACGTAGCTAAATAGATAATTGAGTAGATTACTTAATGGAGAGAGACAGATTTATATACACGAGATTATAGAGTAGAGAGAGAGAGAGAGAGTACACACGATATACGTGGTTCACCCAATGTGGGCTACGTCCACGGGAAAGCAGCCACTCAATGGCTTTAGTACTTCAAAACAAGAAGTAGTTTACAAAGGGATTATACCCTTAATGGAGCTCCCGCCTTGCTTCACTCTCACCACCTCACACTCACCTTGTTGCATCAACTTCACACTATATCAAATGTGTGTAGAAATGGCCTCCTTTTATAGGCCAAAAGGGTTGCCCTCTCTTATGAGAGACAGCCATGTATAGCCACCCTTGTGCGAATAAGTCCAAATCGGACCCTCCAATCCGCCCATGTGTGGCCGCCCTTGAGAAGACAAGTCCGCTTTTGAATTCGGCCATCGGCCACCGGCCATTGACTTCCGACCACCGGCCATCGGCCATTGACTACCGGCCACCGGCCAACCGACCGGTTGTTTTCCGACCACTTTCGGCCGCCGTCCGACCATAATATTCCGGCGAAAAAAAGTCTCGGGGGCCTCCGCCCCCGAGGCCTTTAAAGTTGCCCCTGATTCTTGTTCGTGAAAATTTTGGTTTCCGGTGAGTGATTTTCCTTCACGCACGATGGCTTCTCCTCATAATGGGGGCCTTACAAATGTGCGCTTTTACCACAGAAAATTACAAGGGTAAATCAGGTCCATACTTAACAATCTCCCACTTGGAGACTGATCTCCAAACAAACCTGTGACTGCTTTCCATTCTGGCTTCTTATCCTTGAATGCCGATTGAAGATGAGCAAAAGCTCAACTTCTCCTTGTTGACCACCTTTGTAAACATGTCTGCAGGATTTTCACTTGTATGCACCTTTCCTAGCTTTAGTTGTCCCTCTTCCAAAAGAGTGAGTATGAAGTGATATCTCACCTCAATGTGCTTTGTCCTTGAATGAAAGGCTGAGTTCTTCGCAAGATGGATAGCGCTTTGGCTATCACTATACAAGACACAATTGTCTTGTTTGAATCCAAGCTCTTCTAAGAATCTGTGAAGCCACATAATTTCTTTGCTTGCCTCCGTCATTGCTACATACTCTGCTTCCGTGGTAGAAGGTGAAACCACTTTCTGTAGCTTTGAAGCCCAGCTTACTGCTGTGCCTCCAACCGTGAACACATAGCCAGTAGTGCTCCTTCGAGTATCTTTGTCACCTGCCATATCTGCATCAGCATACCCTTCTAGAAAAATATCAGTTCCTCCAAAATACAAAGCATTTGTTGTTGTCCCTTTTAGATACCTAAGTATCCACTTCACAGCTTGCCAATGCTCTTTACCTGGGTTGTCCATGAACCTACTCACAACTCCCACTGCATGTGCAATGTCTGGCCTTGTCCAGACCATAGCATACATTAGAGAACCTACCGCTGCAGCATATGAAACTTTAGACATATAGGCTATCTCCTCTTGTGTCTTTGGACACATATCCTTCGTTAGTTTAAAATGACCAACCAAAGGTGTAGAAGTAGAAACTGGTTTTGCATTTTGCATTGCAAACCTTTCTAGTACCTTCTTGATGTAATCTTCTTGAGATAGCTTTATTATCTTCTTCGTCCTGTCCCTTGATATTTTCGTACCAAGTATCCTCTTTGCAGCACCTAAATCTTTCATTGAAAAAGATTTAGACAGCTCCTCTTTTAGGTCTTTGATGTCCTGTATGTTAGCACTTGCAATCAGCATGTCATCAACATACAACATTAGGATGATGAATTTCCCATCTCCCAAATTCTTCGTGTAGACGCAGTGATCCAAGTTGCATCTCTGTGAATCCATGATCCAACATCCATCGATCAAACTTCAAGTACCATTGTCTTGATGCTTGCTTTAAACCATACAAGCTCTTCTTTAATCTGCAAACCATTTTCTCCTTACCTTTTACTTCATACCCCTTTGGTTGAAGCATGTAGATTTCCTCTTCTAAGTCACCGTGAGGGAATGCCGTATTTACATCCATTTGCTCGAGATTTAGATCATGAGCAGCCACAAGGCTTAAGACAAGCCTAATTGAGTTCATTTTTACAACAGGAGAAAAATATTTCATTGAAGTCAATACCTTTCTTTTGAGAAAAACCTTTTACCACAAGCCTAGAATTGTACCTTTTCTTCCCACCTTCTTCTTCCTTCAGCTTGTACACCCATTTGTTTTGAAGTGCCCGCTTACCTTTAGGCAACTCAACCAACTCCCATGTTTGGTTGCAATGTAGTGAGTCCATCTCCACTTGCATGCTCTTCGTCCATTCTTCTTTGGATTCATGTTGCATAGCTTCTTCGTATGATTCCGGCTCTCCAGAATCTGAGATCAAGAGATGGTTGAAGGAAGGAACAAACCTTTCTGGAGGTCTACCTGCTCTTGTAGATCTTCGGGGAATAGGTTGAGGCTCCTCATTTGGTTGACGTTGTTGCACATTGTCACCGTTTGCAGTCCTTGAGTCTTCACCATCCTCAAGCTCCATGTACTCATCACCTGTTTCTTTTGTTTGTTTTCTTTCCAAGTAATCTTTGTACATATTTTGTTCGTTAAAAATTACAGCCCTACTCCTTAAGATTTTACCATCTTCAGGATTCCATAGGCGATACCCAAAGTCTCCTTCTCCATAGCCAATGAAGAAACACTTTTTGAACTTTGCATCTAGCTTTGATCTTAGGCTTCTATCTATGTGCATGAAAGCCTCACACCCAAACACTTTGAGAAATGCATAATTCACCGGTTTACCTGTCCATGCCTCTTCTGGAACTCCCCCATCCAATGCCGTTGAGGGTGACCGATTGATTAAGTACACAGACGTACTTACAGCTTCCGCCCAAAGCTCAAGCGGTAGGCCTGCATGTAGCCGCATGCTTCGTGCTCGTTCCATGATTGTCCTGTTCATCCTTTCCGAAATCCCATTTTCTTGAGGTGTCCTTGGGGTTGTCCTTTGCCTCCGAATGCCATTGCTAGCACAAAAGCTTTCAAAAGCTTGGCTGCAATATTTGCCTCCATTGTCGGATCTGAGGCATTTAACCTTGGTACCTGTTTCATTCTCCACAAAGGCTTTCCACCTTTGAAATATGGAAAATACATCGGATTTATTCTTCATGACATAAACCCATGTTTTTCTAGTCGCATAGTCTATGAATGTTACATAGTACAATGAGCCACCAAGTGATGGTGTACTTGCAGGACCCCAAACATCAGAATGAACCAACTCAAGTTTTTATTTTTTCTTTCATTTCCTGATTTTTGAAATTTTACCCTCTTTTGTTTACCATAAACACAATCTTCACAGAACTCTAAGTCCACTTCTTTCAAACCTGGTAGAAGCTTCTTTGTTTGAAGGATTTGCATTCCTTTGGCACTCATATGCCCAAGTCGGTAGTGCCACACTGCACTCTCAACTTCTGTAGTTGCTGCACAAGCTGAAGGTTGCGTGCTAACAGTACACAAGTAAAGTGTACCGACTTTTTCACCCTTGGCAACCACCAAAGATCCCTTTGAGATCTTCCATCGTTTGTTTCTGAATGCAATGTTGTGACCCTCATCGTCCAATTGTCCTGTAGAGATCAAATTTTTGCGAAGAGAAGGAACATGCCTAACATCTTTAAGCTTCCATTCATTTCCGTTAGCAGTTTTGACAGAAACTGTACCTTTGCTGACAATCTCACAAGCTTCATCATCTCCCAAGTATACATACCCAAAATTACCTTTGGTGTAGTCTTGGAAATGTTGCTTGTGTGGTGTCGCATGGAATGAAGCCCGGAATCTACTATCCAGGAATTAGACACATTGTCTAATGAGAGAATTAGAGCATCTTGCTCTACTTTACCTGCCACATTGGCCTCCGATGTTGGCTTGTTGTCTTGAGACTCTGTCTCCTTCTTCTTCTTGGACCAGCAATCCTTCTTGACGTGGCCCTTCTTGCCGCAGTTCCAACATTCAAGAACTGACTTTGTGCGTGACTTGCTCCGCCTTAAGCGATCACGACCCTTTTGGTTTTTGAACCTCTCCTTAAGCCTTCCTCTGGTTTCCACTGATAGTGAAGCACTTGATGATTCTCGTGTGCTTCTCCTTCGCATTTCCTCGCTTAGGAGAACACCCACAACATCATCAAACTTAAGAGTACTTGTGCCAGAGATAGAATTACTTACAGCCATCACAAGGCTGTCCCAACTATCTGGTAGAGATGATAGTATAAGGAGAGCTCGCACTTCGTCATCGAAATTGATTTTCACTAATGGAAGTTGACTTATGTTTGTGTTAAAGTCATTTAGGTGTTCTGCAACTGAACCATTCTCTGCCATCTTTAGATTGAACAAGTGCTTCATAAGAAATACCTTATTGGATGCCGATGGTTTCTCGTAGAAGTCGTCAAGTGACTTCATCAAGTCCTCCGTGGTCTTCATCTCCGAAACATTGAAGGCCACCGTTGACGCCAAGCTTAACCGGATTGTTCCCAATGCCTTTCGATCAAGGACAATCCATGCTTCATCTGCCATTGTTGTGGGCTTCTTCGCAAGACCGCCTAGTGGCAAATAGAGGTCCTTCTGGTAGAGATAGTCTTCAATATGCATCTTCCAATGTTGGTAGTTTTTGCCGTTGAACTTCTCAATCTTGAGCTTCCCTTCCTCCGCCATAACTCCCACTCAATTCAAGGAAATCTTTCCTTGAGATAATTTAGCTACGAGCAAACCTTGCTCTGATACCAGTTGTTAGGAAATAAGACGTAGCTAAATAGATAATTGAGTAGATTACTTAATGGAGAGAGACAGATTTATATACACGATATTATAGAGGAGAGAGAGAGAGAGAGAGAGAGAGAGAGAGAGAGAGAGAGAGAGAGAGAGAGAGAGAGAGAGAGAGAGAGTACACACGATATACGTGGTTCACCCAATGTGGGCTACGTCCACGGGAAAGCAGCCACTAAATGGCTTTAGTACTTCAAAACAAGAAGTAGTTTACAAAGGGATTATACCCTTAATGGAGCTCCCGCCTTGCTTCACTCTCACCACCTCACACTCACCTTGTTGCATCAACTTCAGACTATATCAAATGTGTGTAGAAATGGCCTCCTTTTATAGGCCAAAAGGGCTGCCCTCTCTTATGAGAGACAGCCATGTATAGCCGCCCTTGTGCGAATAAGTCCAAATCGGACCCTCCAATCCGCCCATGTGTGGCCGCCCTTGAGAAGACAAGTCCGCTTTTGAATTCGGCCACCGGCCATTGACTTTCGACCACCGGCCACCGACCATTGACTTTTGACCACCGGCCATTGGCCATTGACTACCGGCCACCGGCCAACCGACCGGTTGTTTTCCGACCACTTTCGGGCCGCCGTCCGGCCATAATATTCCGGCGAAAAAAAAAGTCTCGGGGGCCTCCGCCCCCGAGGCCTTTAAAGTTGCCCCTGATTCTTGTCCGTGAAAATTTTGGTTTCCGGTGAGTGATTTTCCTTCACGCATGATGGCTTCTCCTCATAATGGGGGCCTTACAAATGTGCGCTTTTACCACATAAAATTACAAGGGTAAATCAGGCTCCATACTTAACATGCTGAAGCAGTTGGCGACTAAGCTCGGGAGGACGTAACCTGCTCTGATACCAATTGTTGGAATTAGGGTTGCAGAGAAACGTGCACAGCTTGGAGAAGACGAAGGAAGCTCAAGGCACACAATAGAGAGTGTGATACTTAGTGTGCAATGGAAAGATGGACAGCCCTAGAGTGATGGGTGTATATAAAATGCACGGGGGGAAAAACCTCCTAAAGAGGGAAAAAAATGCCCCGGCGGTCCTAGTGTGTTCACACACATCACTACCACATGTATATGGTAACACGAATCACATATTGGCATCACTAGATGGTCAAGCTCTTTCATCACTTTGTGAACAAGCAAGACCTCCAAGCTATTGAGTTGGTACTGGGTAACTATAAGGTCAATGGTTTTCCTACTCTTGTTGCCACTGTCCCAGAAGTGCCCAAGTCGCTTCAGACCCTTATTATTCAGCTTCCTGGCTTTCTCAATCCAATAGGGATTTTGTGGTGAATCTATAACTTTGGAAAGCCAGGGGGTCCAATGTAGAATGGAGTTCTTGAAGCATGTGGCTTCTTCCCCCCACTTTAAGACTCCTGCTGCTCTATTGCATTTTCTTACCAATTCTCTCAAGCTGCCCCCCAGTCTTAAGGTAGACCACACCGAGGCTAGCAGTTTGTCATGAACCTCCACCCCTCTCCACTTTCCACCCTTTGAGCCAAGTTTAGCTGCTTCTATCATATCTCTGATCATGACAGCCCAAACTTGATCCTGTTTAGCCAAGGAAACAACAAATTTGGCGCAACAAGCTTCTGCATGGGCAACAGGGTTGAGAACTCCAAGGCCTCCTTGATTCCCGGGTCGAGCAACTAAGAAGCGGGCTAGTGAAGGCAATATAAGGAATCATAAAGGCATTCATCACTTTTATCCGACTTGGGAATGGGAGAAGAGCATACTTCCACCTACTCATTTTTGTTTTGATTTTTTCAAGCACCCACTCAAATATTTGCTTGTGAGTTACGTCCACCCCCAAGGGGGCTCCCAGATGTCTAAAGATATTCCCTTTTGTGAGAATCTCCCCCGACCAAATAGAAGGGTCAATGAGTCATTTTTCGATAGGGAGATCAGCCTTGACTTCTCTATATTACACTGGGACCCCGAAGCTACTGAGAATATTTGTACAATCTCCAGAGACTGGGGGCACGCCTTCAAGAAGAGGAGAGAATTGTCAGCAAAAAGTTTCACTAGGAGTTGGCTATTCCTTAGATAGGCAAGGCCTTGCAACTCCCCTTGTTCCGCACTAGCTTCGAGCGTCGTGATGAGAGGATGTGATCCTATGGCGAAAAGTAGGGGGGCTAGAGGGAATCCCTGCTTAATAAACCTTTTAACCTCAAAAGAGCCCACAATTCTATCGTTGAATAGGAGCTCTGAGTGGCTTCCAACCCCCTTACACGTACCAGCCGGCATAAGCGAGGCCCAAAGGCCAGAGCTTCCATGACAGCTTCTATATATGTCCATGTTATTCTGTCATAAGCCTTGTCCATGTCCAACTGTAGTAGAATGAACTCTTGCTTTGTGACAATTGTGTATTCGATGCCCACCATTGCTGCCAAGATGTTATCGTAAATGGACCTTCCTTTGATGAACCCATGTTGATGGGGTGAGATGATCTTGGTTAGTAAGGGGGCTAGTATGAGGGCTACTACTTTAGCTATAATTTTGTAGGCCACCGACATCATCATTATAGGGCACCAATGCTTCAGTTGAGAACAGCAGATCCGTTTTGGGATGGGTTTGATAAGCCCTCTCTTAACACTTATCTCCAATGACCCTTCGACCATGGATTTATTTTCCAATCTTGTGATTCGGGCCTTGAGATCATCCCAAAATTCTCTATAGAATTCCACCGTCATCCCATCCCAACCAGGGGAAAAGTCCTTGCCAAGGGCTTGCAATGCTAGTGAACATTCTTCTTCGGAAAATGCCCGTTCCAAGCTATTAGCTTCTGAATGGGGATTTTCCTTCTTGACACTGTGAAGTAAGGTCCCTCTGGCTTCTTCCACTTCTTGGGACTGGGTCTCCGGTCGTCCAATGATTTCACTAAGATAGATTAACATTAGACCATCCATTTTGTCATGGTTATGGAATGCTGTCCCTTTCTCATCATCGAGCGAGCGGACGTGGCCTCGGCTCTTCTTGATTTTTAGAGCCCTAAAAAATTGATCTTGATTGGAGGCTTCAGGTTGAAGAAAAGTCTCCCTGGAGAGAAGCCTTGCCTTTCTGATATCTTCTAACTGCTCATTAGCAAGGTTAGATTTGTCTCCGAGCCATTGTCTGTGCTCCTCCTCAGTAGCATGCCCATTGGCTTTTATGGAGGTAAGCAATTGTACCTCCGATGTAAGATGCAGAAGGTGTACCTCCCTAGCTTTCTTGATTCGGGGGCCCGAGGTTTTGATTGCTTTCTGGATGCTCCAAGCAAAGAGGTCCCAGGCATTGTGTTTATTGAGTTCGACATCTTTTTTGAGCTTACCCAGTGCTTTCTTGGTTAGATTCCTGAAAAGAGGGTCTTTGAATAGGTGTGCCCCTGTTACTAACAAATTTTTCTCACCTCGCTCTTGGGGTCTGCTCCTCCTCTTTATTCTTCTTAAAATGTATGTGCAGAGGAATGTGATCCGAAAGGCTTTTTGTTGGGACTACCTTCATCTCCATCAACGACGGTATCCAGTGAGCTTGGTGCGAGCAATAGCATCTGTCCAGCCTGGAGGCAGTGCGGGCATGCTGGAGGCTTGTGTAGGTGAAAACAGGCATCTTGTTCCACGGGCCAGCTTCCCATAAGTCGATCATTGCCCACTTTTCGCACAAACTTTGCCATTTAGACCTTTCTGAGCCAGCCAACATACTGGAGGATCATGTTCTATCCCCGCTCTTTTCTACCATATTAAAGTCGCCAACCAATAGCCACTCCCCTTCAATAGGAGTATCTCTAAGATGCATCCTTAGTTTAGCTCTATCTTTTGCATTGCAAGGGCCGTACACATTCACAATGGTGAAGGGATGCCCTTCCCATCTGATTCTAATCCCCAAGATTCTACCGTGTGGGTGGTTAAGAACCAACTTCGACTCCAATTCTCTGTCCGCAATGCTGAGGACACCACTGAAACCGTTACTTCCTTCTCCATAGAATACTAGTTTCTTTCCTAGCACTTGATTTCTTTTGCTATGGGCATCTAGATGGTGTTCCTGGATGGCCCAACAGTTAACTATCTTCTCCTTTTTTATTTCCTCCCAAAATAGGGTACTCTTCTTACGAGTTTTCAACCCCTTTACGTTCCAAGATTGGATAGTGAGGACATCATCATTAATGAGGGTTCATTGGGATAGAGGAACGAATTCTTCAGCATCCAACTCCTCCCCCCCCCCCCCCCCCCCCCTTTCTCCTTGGTCTTGGGAGAATCCCGGGGTTCTAAGTCAGGGGATTCCTTTTCTTGCAATGCTGCAAATGGATTGTGTAATGGGACAATGAACCCCCCTCCTTTCAAGGGGTGGAGGATGAATTAGATCCTTTCACCTCAAGTGTTCTCATGACTTGAAGCACTTTGGAGTCTCTTGCCACTACCTTCACTCTTTTGGCTCTGTTCAGACCAGGGACTTGGATAGCCGCGTCGTCGTTGTCATTGTCATAAATTTGGGGGTAGCAGCAGGAATAATGATCCTATTATTATTGCCTGCACTTTCGGAAGTTCTTTGTATGGGAATCGATTCCTCCACAATCTTTTCCTGCATCTTAATATCCATTTTCTCACATTCCATATCTCCTTCATTCTTCCCTGCATTTGTCCCTTCGTTACCGTTTCCTTGCTTCTCCAGCCCTTCCATCGGAGATTCCATTTTATTGGGGGCCTGTGCTGCCGGAGCTGCAATATCATTAGACTTCAAGGGACAATCCTTGGCGAAGTGCCCAAAGTTGTTGCATTTAAAACATGCCCCAAAGTATGTTCCAAAGTTTAGCGGAATAGTAATAAGCCCAGCTCTGACATTGATAACCATGCTCTTAGGTGGCGTATTAGACGCATCCCATCCTATACAAACCTTGTTTGAGGTTCTGCCAAACCCTCTCTTGCTAGGGATAAATAAGGGAGTGCCCAGTTGGCTAGCAAGCATCCTGAGTTTTTCCCACAGCCAGCTAGGAAGTCCCACAAACTCAACCCAGACAGGATGAAACTCTTGTAGAGATTCAGCTGAGTCGAACACTGGCTCCCAAGGCACCACACAAACTGTAGTCCTATTAAATACTAGGGGCCCTTTGTCAAGGATCTTTTCCACATCAGAGGCCTCTTGAATCTCACTGAACAAAATTCTTTAGCTAGGTAAAAAGTACTTTCAACTGCTCCTCCATGACCAAGAATTTGAGGGCCTGAAGCCATTGAAGTATCTCAAACCTGTTCCGGATTCTTCCATTGAACCCAAATACAAGCGTTAGCTTAGCTTGCCTGGCTAACTGTTTTTTGATAAGTGTTGGTGGAATCGCTATAGTAATAGCCTCGGCAACCTCCACTTGCTGTGGCAAAGGCTTTTTTAAAGCAGAAAAGGCTCGATCTACCAACCCGTCTTTTACCAGCCCACTGTATTCTGTTTGGGAGCAAGTTCTTTTGTTGTCGTTAGGACCGGACTCAATCATTTTGTTGACTTCCATGAGCTCTTGTTGAAGTCTAGCTTTTTGATATCTCCTTCACTTGACATCCCTTCTGCTCAACCTTTTTCATAATCCTCAGAGTTAGGCCCCTTGAGTATACTAACGAACGAAATACCTGGCCTGCAAGTAGTAGATGCACTTGACTCTTTATTTACGTTCGCACAGATGGGACCCTGAGGAACTCTGTCTTTGAGGGTTTTTACCTCGAATTTGAACCCTTGTGCTGAGCCCATTTTCTCTCTTGTTTCCTCAGAGGGAACTTTTTTAGTCGGGACAGTTTTGACCTCTTTCATGGTTGAAGACTTTGGCGAGTTGGGGCTTGACTTTTCCGTATCATGTAGCGGTCTCAAGACCGAGCCACTGCCCACATCCATCGGCACGGCTAGCTCAATTTTGGATATTTTCCCTGTCGCTAACATCCTTGAAAATTTGACAATATCCTCACTTGCGATCAGAACGTCGAGTTCCATTATCAAGTGTCGCACCCTTACAACCCTTGATTAAACTCAAGACCTTAAAGGCACATAGGCAAAGAGACACAGAGGTAAATCTCGCTTGCTTGATATAAACTTAAGGCTAGATTTTGGGAAGCAAAGTGGAACTTCTTAATTTAGATCACCAAATAAGAAAAAAAAACAAAACGTAGGCATGAGCTGATTATCGCGATTATTGACAAGAGATAATAATCGTTGTTAAAAACGACAATTATTAGCAAGAACAACAGCGAAAGAGGGAGCAGGGGCGGCGAGAGCACCCGTGAGCGAAGGAAGCGGGAGCTGCACCCGACCACTGGGAGGTGTACTAGGGGAGAGAACTGAGCAGCACCTGCGTGAGTGAAGCTTATTGGCAAGCGCTACGAGAGAGCAGCTAATAGGCACTCTATATCTGGGGCTAGGGGCGCATCAAGCAGCCTTCGCTACCGAAGACCTCGCATGCCATCGCCCGCCTAGTTCAAGCTTAGGGTTCCTGGAGTCGCCATCGCTGATTCTTAAAAACATCTTTCGCTTCGGCACTCAATCTTTCATATTCCATGCCTTTCTTCTTAGGCTCAAAGCAAAAACAAAACCTACAAAGAGTTTCCTAATAAAAGCTTCTTTGTGAGAGGAAAGAATAAACACTCACGCTAACATATGGTATCACAATAAAAGATTGCTTTTTTCTTTTTGAATAAAAAAGTGTGACAACAATCAACTATTTAGTTTATAATATATTACAAAAGCATAGAAAATAATGTTGGACACAATACTCAATGCCCCTCTTTAAAGAGATGTACACAAATGTCAACACCTCATAAGTTCTTAAAAGAAATAATTTAAAATAAAAATTAACTTATCATGTGGCATTAATCGGCAAAGATTTTTTTTTCGAGGAAGGTAGAAGATTAAATTACTGAATGAAAAATAGAGTACATGGGACCCACAAGTAGGGGGTGGGTTAGCCCCAAGACAAGAATATTACACCATAGAATCTCTGAATCTAAATATAGGGGCTAAGTAAATCCTAAGAAGTAAACTCTTCCATTTTTGCCATCTATAAACCCTTTGAATTGGGGCAGAGACATTTCATGTGAATAGTCCTGGATTAGATTACATGATAGAGTAGCTGTCTTATGCAACTCCTTTTTTACTCTTCAAGGTTCATGGAGTGAGAAGAGCAAAAAATGGCATCATTTCTTTGCAACCAGATGTTCTAGATAACTATACCGCTCTAGATATTCCACAGTAGAATATCTATACCTTTACATGGGCCTAGTAAAAGACTCTGTGCAGTGAGGGGGGCTAATGTGACCTGCCTCCATGCTTGTTGAAGCAAGTTGATGATGAGTCCATTGTAGCTGCAGCTATAGAACAGATGGGCACAATATTCTACAGAACCCTTACACCTTGGGCACCTGCCATTGCTCGCTCTGGCTTGAAGGGCTCTCTTGCAAGTCCAAATTCCTTGTTGGATTGTTAACCATAGCAGGTGGTTGTGCTTGCTAGCTATAGGAAAAGCCCATATACATTTGAATCTGTACTCCCACTGTTTACAGCTCCATTGGACTTTCCACTTCTGATTGAGTCTTCTTCTTCATGCTTTCCCTCCCCTGCTATTTAGCTGCTTGTAGATTTCAGCAGATATGGAAATTGCTAAACTTAGTTGTTCTTGTCTTCTGTGAGGGAGGAACAACTTTCCAACACTTTGTTAGCCCTAGCTAGGCACCATTGAGTTGTAATGCCAGGAATACCATACCCTCTTGAAGTTCTTCTGGCGCTTTAGTCTGTGGTTATGAAAAAAGTCCTTCCAGTATTTGATTCCCTTCTTATGACATCTGTGGGCTCTTCTACCCAGCTCAGCCTTAAATCTACATGCAAAAAAGCCTAGCCAACAAGAGTCATTCAAAAAACAATGCATGTTAGAAACAAACTCTTTAGAAGGTTTCCAAATGGTTTCTGACCCAGTTCCATTACTTCCGGAACCTACATACCAG
Source organism: Adiantum capillus-veneris (assembly GCF_014529385.1). Lineage (NCBI taxonomy): Eukaryota > Viridiplantae > Streptophyta > Polypodiopsida > Polypodiales > Pteridaceae > Adiantum > Adiantum capillus-veneris. Next base: position 286,670 of record NW_028221436.1, read on the forward strand.
AGGAGATCCTATAGGGATAATGCCCACTTTTGAGATAAGTGTTTCCCCAGCTCTAGAGCAGACCAGGCTTTGTATCCTTCAAGTTTGAACTTGCCAAGCTTTCTTTTGAGTAGAAGTGCCCAGTAATCATTGGAGTTGGCTGCCCTTCATATCCATTTTGCTCCCATCTTCTTGGCCAAGTGGTCCAAGTTGAGCAGACCAAGTCCCCCTAAAATCTAGGTTGTTGACATACTCCCAAGCAAACCTTTGGGATTTTATGAGAATCCAAATTACCCACGAGAGAAAGTTCCTGGATAGTGAGTAAACTTGAGCTAGTTGGAACTTTGATGGGGTCTGGCAAGACAGAAAACATATTAGACTAGGTAAAAGAAAATGATTTTAAACAAAGGCTGTTGATGCAATGGAGGGGCTATGGTATTGCCATCTGAAGACCTTTTGTTTGAACTTGCCCACCTCTGTTTCATAGTTACGTCCTTGAACCCCATGGGTATGCCCAGCAATTTGATCACTTGCCCTTCTCTGATTGGCTTACATCCTGCATCTACTATTATCTGAGGGATAAAACCATTAGAACTTAGAGCCACTAGCTGCACAAAAAATCTCTGGGCATTGCCAAAAAGAGTTAACAGTTTCCTGTTCATTTGACATAACTCCAATAGTATCATCAGCAAACTGCTCCAGACAAAGATCCTTAACTGCATGAGGGATTTTGATACCCTTTATCTCATTTTTTTCCATTGCATCCTGCACTAACCACCCAAGAGCATCTGAACAGATAGCATAGAGAAGGGGGAATATGGGGCAGCCCTTTCTAATGGAATTGGTCAAAGAGAATACATGTGACAATTCTCCATTGTTTCTAACTCTGGCACAAGCATTACCAAACAATGTTTGAATGCATCTGATGAACTTCCTACCAAAACCAATGTCAAACAGAGATTGCCAGATAAAGTCCCACTTCATTCTATCATATGCCTTATCAAAGTCAATTTTGAAAAAGACAAACTCCTACCCAGTTTCCTGAGCATGCTCAATAGCTTCCCACAGAGTGATAATAGAATCAAGCATAAATCTATTTTTTATGAAACCTTCTTTCTCAGGCAAAATAATTTGGTGCATGATAGGACTAATTCTTCTCGCTAGAGACAGAGCAAAGATTTTATATAAAGAAGTCAGACGACATGTGATGGGCCTCCAATTAACCAACTCCTCCTTGTCCCCCCTTTTATGAATGAGCTTTACTACTCCAATGTTTATACAAGTGGAAAGGGATCTTGTTTTTAAGGCTTCCATCCATATGGCCATGATGTGGGGGCAAAGGAAGTCATAATACTGTTTAAAGAACTCACTTGGGATTCCGTCAATACCGGTGACTTGCCTGCCTTTAAGGCAAAGATGGAGTCTTTGATCTCCTCTGTTGAAAGGGGATGGTCAAAGGACTTGGACAAATTACCAAAGAGAGTCTTTTTCCTTACCTTGGCAATGTTTGCTCTTGCATTCACCTGACCAGCCCCCCTCACAGGAGGAGTAGAGAAGATTTCAACATAATAGTCATGGACATATTTGCAATGGTCCAAATTTGCAAGATTTTTCCAATGGTTTAGATTTTCACCCAACAATCCACCCTTTACTAAGGCCCATGTCACACTGGAACACACAAAACACGACCCAACTGAAATGACGAGCGCTCATTGGCTGTGCAAAAAGGCAAAAGATGGCCTGCACAGCTTGTCAGAGGGACGGCCTCCCAACCCGGCCAACTTTCGCTTTGCCTGACCATGCTCAAAACGTAGACGCGGCGAAAGCTCTTGACAGGCGTTGAGCTCTGTCACTCAGCGTCAACTGCGCAGAGTCAACCACTTGGCTACTTGCCATTTGTTGCAAGAGCAGGCCGAATTTTTTTTCTAACTCTAGTGTGACACTGTGAAGCCGCCACAGCTGAAAAGAAAAGGATGGGGTGTCCCAGTGTGACAGGGGCTAAGGACTACTTATGTAGTCCAATGACTGAGCATGCAGAAAAAGTGCAGGAAGCTCAGGATCCATGAAGCACAGTGTGAATAGCTAGCTGCC